>NW_027456014.1:0-26765 GCF_040206685.1 Ascaphus truei | reverse complement strand
AGAGAGAGAACGGGGGAGGATTAGAGAGAGCGAAGGGGGGGAGGATTGGAGAGAGAAGGGGGGGAGGATTAGAGAATGAGAGAGAAGGGGGGGAGGATTAGAGAGTGAGAGAAGGGGGGGATTATAGAGTGAGAGAGAAGGGGGGAGATGAGAGAGAGAGAGAAGGGGGGAGGATTAGAGAGTGAGAGAGAAGGGGGAGGATTAGAGAGAGAGAAGGGTGGAGGATTAGAGTGAGATTGAAGGGGGAGATAAGAGAGAGAGAAGGGGGGAGGATTAGAGAGAGAGAGAAGAGGGAGATAAGAGAGAGTGAGAGAGAAGGGGGAGGATTAGAGAGAGAGAGAAGGGGGAGATCAGAGAGTGAGAAGGGGGGAGGATGAGAGAGTGAGAGAAGGGGGGTAGGATGAGAGAGTGAGAGAAGGGGGGGAGGATTAGAGAGTGAGAAGGGGGGAGGATGATAGAGTGAGAGAGAAGGGGGAGGATGATAGAGTGAGAGAGAAGGGGGAGGATGATAGAGTGAGAGAGAAGGGGGGAGGATGAGAGAGTGAGAGAAGGGGGGAGGATGAGAGAGAGAGAGAAGGGGGGAGGATGAGAGAGAGAGAGAAGGGGGGAGGATGAGAGAGAAGGGGGGAGGATGAGAGAGTGAGAGAAAAGGGGGAGGATGAGAGAGAGAGAAGGGGGGGAGGATGAGAGAGTGAGAGAAGGGGAGGATGAGAGAGAGAGAAGGGGGGAGGATTAGAGAGAGAGAGAAGGGGGGAGGATTAGAGAATGAAAGAGAAGGGGGGGAGGATTAGAGAGTGAGAGAAGGGGAGGGATTAGAGAGTGAGAGAGAGAAGGGGGAGATGAGAGAGAGAGAGAAGGGGGGAGGATTAGAGAGTGAGAGAGAAGGGGGAGGATTAGAGAGAGAGAAGGGTGGAGGATAGAGTGAGATTGAAGGGGGAGATAAGAGAGAGAAGGGGGGAGGATTAGAGAGTGAGAGAGAAGAGGGAGATAAGAGAGAGTGAGAGAGAAGGGGGAGGATTAGAGAGAGAGAGAGAGAAGGGGGAGGATGATAGAGTGAGAGAGAAGGGGGGAGGATGAGAGAGAGAGAAGGGGGGAGGATGAGAGAGAAGGGGGGAAGATGAGAGAGAGAGAGAAGGGGGGAGGATGAGAGAGTGAGAGAAGGGGGGAGGATGAGAGAGAAGGGGGGAGGATTAGAGAGAGAGAAGGGGGGGAGGATTGGAGAGAGAAGGGGGGAGGATTAGAGAATGAGAGAGAAGGGGGGGAGGATTAGAGAGTGAGAGAAGGGGGGGATTAGAGTGAGAGAGAGAAGGGGGAGATGAGAGAGAGAGAGAAGGGGGAGGATTAGAGAGTGAGAGAGAGGGGGAGGATTAGAGAGAGAGAAGGGTGGAGGATTAGAGTGAGATTGAAGGGGGAGATAGAGAGAGAGAAGGGGGGAGGATTAGAGAGTGAGAGAGAAGAGGGAGATAAGAGAGAGTGAGAGAGAAGGGGGAGGATGATAGAGAGAGAGAGAAGGGGGAGGATGATAGAGTGAGAGAGAAGGGGGGAGGATGAGAGAGTGAGAGAAGGGGGGAGGATGAGAGAGAGAGAGAAGGGGGGAGGATGAGAGAGAGAGAGAAGGGGGAAGATGAGAGAAGGAGGATGGAGAGAGAGAGAGAGAGAGAGAGAGAAGGGGGAGGATGATAGAGTGAGAGAGAAGGGGGAGGATGAGAGAGAGAGAAGGGGGGAGGATGAGAGAGAAGGGGGGAAGATGAGAGAGAGAGAGAGAAGGGGGGAGGGTGAGAGAAGGGGGAGGATGAGAGAGAGAGAGAAGGGGGGAGGATTAGAGAGAGAGAAGGGGGGAGATTGGAGAGAGAAGGGGGGAGGATTAGAGAATGAGAGAGAAGGGGGGGAGGATTAGAGAGTGAGAGAAGGGGGGGATTAGAGTGAGAGAGAGAAGGGGGAGGAGAGAGAGAGAGGGTGGAGGATTAGAGTGAGATTGAAGGGGGAGATAAGAGAGAGAGAAGGGGGGGAGGATTAGAGAGTGAGAGAGAAGAGGGAGATAAGAGAGAGTGAGAGAGAAGGGGGAGGATGATAGAGTGAGAGAGAAGGGGGAGGATGATAGAGTGAGAGAGAAGGGGGGAGGATGAGAGAGTGAGAGAAGGGGGGGAGGACGAGAGAGAGAGAGAAGGGGGGAGGATGAGAGAGAGAGAGAAGGGGGGAGGATGAGAGAGAAGGGGGAGGATGAGAGAGAGTGAGAAGGGGGGGGATGAGAGAGTGAGAGAAGGGGGGTAGGATGAGAGAGTGAGAGAAGGGGGGGAGGATTAGAGAGTGAGAAGGGGGGAGGATGATAGAGTGAGAGAGAAGGGGGAGGATGATAGAGTGAGAGAGAAGGGGGGGAGGATGAGGAGTGAGGAAGGGGGGAGGATGAGAGAGAGAGAGAAGGGGGGAGGATGAGAGAGAGAGAGAAGGGGGGAGGATTGAGAGAGTGAGAGAAAAGGGGGAGGATGAGAGAGAGAGAGAAGGGGGAGGGATGATGAGAGAGAGAAGGGGGGAGGATGAGAGAGAGAGAGAAGGGGGGAGGATGAGAGAGTGAGAGAAGGGGGAGGATGAGAGAGAGAGAGAGAGAGAGAACGGGGGAGGATTAGAGAGAGCGAAGGGGGGGAGGATTGAGAGAGAAGGGGGGGGAGGATTAGAGAATGAGAGAGAAGGGGGGAGGATTAGAGAGTGAGAGAAGGGGGGGATTAGAGAGTGAGAGAGAAGGGGGAGATGAGAGAGAGAGAGAGAGAGAAGGGGGGAGGATTAGAGAGTGAGAGAGAAGGGGGGAGGATGAGAGAGAGAAGGGGGGAGGATGAGAGAGAGAAGGGGGGAGGATGAGAGAGAGTGAGAAAGGGGGAGGATGAGAGAGTGAGAGAAGGGGGGTAGGATGAGAGAGTGAGAGAAGGGGGGGAGGATTAGAGAGTGAGAAGGGGGAGGATGATAGAGTGAGAGAGAAGGGGGAGGATGATAGAGTGAGAGAGAAGGGGGGAGGATGAGAGAGTGAGAGAAGGGGGGAGGATGAGAGAGAGAGAGAAGGGGGAGGATGAGAGAGAGAGAGAAGGGGGGAGGATGAGAGAGTGAGAGAAAGGGGGAGGATGTGAGAGAGAGAGAAGGGGGGAGGATGAGAGAGAGAGAAGGGGGGAGGAGGAGTGAGAGAGTGGAGAGGGGGGGGGATGAGAGAGAGAGAGAAGGGGGTAGGATTAGTGAGAGAGAAGGGGGGGAGGATTGGAGAGAGAAGGGGGGGAGGATTAGAGAATGAGAGGGAAGGGGGGGAGGATTAGAGAGTGAGAGAAGGGGGGGAGATTAGAGAGAGAGAAGGGGGGGAGGATTAGAGAGTGAGAGAAGGGGGGAGATTAGAGAGAGAGAGGTGGGGAGATAGAGGAAGGGGGGGAGATTGAGAGAGAGAAGGGGGGAGGATTGAGAGTGAGAGAAGGGGAGATTGAGAGAGAGAAGGGGGGAGGATTATATATAGAGAGAGAGAGAGAAGGGGGGAGATTAGAGAGTGAGAAGGGGGGTGGATGATAGAGTGAGAGAGAAGGGGGAGGATGAAGAGTGAGAGAGAAGGGGGGGGAGGATGAGAGAGTGAGAGAAGGGGGGAGGGATGAGAGAGAGAGATGGGGGGAGGATGAGAGAGAGAGAGAAGGGGGGAGATGAGAGAGTGAGAGAAAAGGGGGAGGATGAGAGAGGAGAGAGAAGGGGGAGGATGAGAGAGAGAGAAGGGGGGAGGATGAGAGAGAGAGAGGAAGGGGGGAGGATGAGAGAGTGAGAGAAGGGGGAGGGAGGGAGGTGTTGTTGGGTGTGGTTGTTTGGAGGAAGTATAAATTGAAAATGAGAGAGAGAGAGAGAGAACGGGGGAGGATTAGAGAGAGCGAAGGGGGGGAGGATTGAGAGAGAGAAGGGGGGGGAGGATTAGAGAATGAGAGAGAAGGGGGGGAGGATTAGAGAGTGAGAGAAGGGGGGGGATTTAGAGAGTGAGAGAGAAGGGGGAGATGAGAGAGAGAGAGAGAGAGAAGGGGGGAGGATTAGAGAGTGAGAGAGAAGGGGGGGAGGATGAGAGAGAGAAGGGGGGAGGATGAGAGAGAAGGGGGGAGGATGAGAGTGAGAAAGGGGGAGGATGAGAGAGTGAGAGAAGGGGGGTAGGATGAGAGAGTGAGAGAAGGGGGGGAGGATTAGTGAGTGAGAAGGGGGGAGGTGGTAGAGTGAGAGAGAAGGGGAGGATGATAGAGTGAGAGAGAAGGGGGGGAGATGAGAGAGTGAGAGAAGGGGGGAGGATGAGAGAGAGAGAGAAGGGGGGAGGATGAGAGAGAGAGAGAAGGGGGGAGGATGAGAGAGTGAGAGAAAAGGGGGAGGATGAGAGAGAGAGAGAAGGGGGGAGGATGAGAGAGAGAGAAGGGGGGAGGATGTGAGAGTGAGAGAAGGGGGGGGGATGGAGAGAGAGAGAAGGGGGTAGGATTAGAGAGAGAGAAGGGGGAGGATTGGAGAGAGAAGGGGGGGAGGATTAGAGAATGAGAGGGAAGGGGGGGAGGATTAGAGAGTGAGAGAAGGGGGGGAGATTAGAGAGAGAGAAGGGGGAATGGGGTGGGAGGATTAGAGAGTGAGAGAAGGGGGGAGATTAGAGAGAGAGAGGTGGGGAGATTAGAGAGAAGGGGGGGAGATTAGAGAGAGAGAAGGGGGGAGGGTTAGTGAGTGAGGTTGGGGTGGTTGTGTTAGGGGGTGTTGGGAGGAAGGGGGAGGATTATATATATAGAGAGAGAGAGAAGGGGGGAGATTAGAGAGTGAGAGAAGGTGGGGAGATTAGAGAGAGAAGGGGGGGAGATTAGAGAGAGAGAGGGGGGTGGGAGATTAGGGAGTGAGAGAAGGGGGGAGATTAGAGAGAGAGAGAAGGGGGGGGAGGATTAGAGAGTGAGAGAAGGGGGAGGAGGATTAGAGAGTGAAGATGGGGGGAGATTAGAGAGAGAGAAGGTGGGGAGATTAGAGAGAGAAGGGGGGGGAGATTAGAGAGAGAGAAGGGGGGAAGATTAGAGAGAGAAGGGGGTAGGATTATAGAGAAAGAAGGGAGATTAGAGAGTAAGAGAGAGGGGGGGAGATTAGAGAGAAGGGGGATGATTAGAGAGAAGGGAGGGGGGAGGATTAGAGAGAGGGAGGGGGGTGGATTAGAGAGAGAGAAGGGGGGGAGATAATAGAGAAGGGGGGAGGATTAGTGAAAGAGAAGGGGGGGAGATTAGAGAGAAGGGGGGAGGATTAGAGAGAGAGAAGGGGGAGGGTTAGAGAGTGAGAGAGAAGTAATAGGGTTACCCTGTGTACCCCCCGCAGGGTGGCATGGTGCTGGGGTATATTTGGGCAGTAATATGGTTACCCTGTGTACCCCCGCAGGGTGCAGGGGTATATTTGGGCAGTAATAGGGTTACCCTGTGTACCCCCGCAGGGTGGCATGGTGCAGGGGTATATTTGGGGAGTAATAGGGTTACCCTGTGTACCCCCGCAGGGTGGCAGGGTGCAGGGGTATATTTGGGCAGTAATAGGGTTACCCTGTGTACCCCCGCAGGGTGGCAGGGTGCAGGGGGGGTATATTTGGGCAGTAATAGGGTTACCCTGAGTACCCCCGCAGGGTGGCAGGGGGGGTATATTTGGGCAGTAATAGGGTTACCCTGTGTACCCCCGCAGGGTGCAGGGGTATATTTGGGCAGTAATAGGGTTACCCTGTGTACCCCCGCAGGGTGGCAGGGTGCAGGGGTATATTTGGGCAGTAATAGGGTTACCCTGGGTACCCCCGCAGGGTGGCAGGGTGCAGGGGTATATTTGGGGAGTAATAGGGTTACCCTGTGTACCCCCGCAGGGTGGCAGGGTGCAGGGGGGTTGGGCAGTAGTAGGGTTACCCTGTGTACCCCGCAGGGTGCAGGGGGGTATATTTGGGCAGAAATAGGGTTACCCTGTGTACCCCCGCAGGGTGGCAGGGTGCAGGGGGGGTATATTTGGGCAGTAGTAGGGTTACCCTGTGTACCCCCGCAGGGTGCAGGGGGGGTATATTTGGGCAGTAATAGGGTTACCCTGTGTACCCCCGCAGGGTGGCAGGGGTGCAGGGGTATATTTGGGGAGTAATAGGGTTACCCTGTGTACCCCCGCAGGGTGGCATGGTGCAGGGGTATATTTGGGCAGTAATAGGGTTACCCTGTGTACCCCCGCAGGGTGCAGGGGTATATTTGGGCAGTATTAGGGTTACCCTGTGTACCCCCGCAGGGTGGCAGGGTGCAGGGGTATATTTGGGCAGTAATAGGGTTACCCTGGGTACCCCGCAGGGTGGCAGGGTGCAGGGGTATATTTGGGAGTAATAGGGTTACCCTGTGTACCCCCGCAGGGTGGCAGGGTGCAGGGGGGGTATATTTGGGCAGTAGTAGGGTTACCCTGTGTACCCCCGCAGGGTGCAGGGGGGGTATATTTGGGCAGTAATAGGGTTACCCTGTGTACCCCCGCAGGGTGGCAGGGTGCAGGGGGGGGTATATTTGGGCAGTTAGTAGGGTTACCCTGTGTACCCCCACAGGGTGCAGGGGGGTATATTTGGGCAGTAATAGGGGTTACCCTGAGTACCCCCGCAGGGTGGCAGGGTGCAGGGGTATATTTGGGGAGTAATAGGGTTACCCTGTGTACCCCCGCAGGGTGGCATAGTGCAGGGTATATTTGGGCAGTAATAGGGTTACCCTGTGTACCCCCGCAGGGTGGCAGGGTGCAGGGGAGGTATATTTGGGCAGTAATAGGGTTACCCTGTGTACCCCCGCAGGGTGCAGGGGTATATTTGGGCAGTATTAGGGTTACCCTGTGTACCCCCGCAGGTTGGCAGGGTGCAGGGGGGGTATATTTGGGCAGTAATAGGGTTACCCTGTGTACCCCCGCAGGGTGGCAGGGTGCAGGGGGGGTATATTTGGGCAGTAATAGGGTTACCCTGTGTACCCCCGCAGGTTGGCAGGGTGCAGGGGTATATTTGGGCAGTAATAGGGTTACCCTGTGTACCCCCCGCAGGGTGGCAGGGTGCAGGGGTATATTTGGGCAGTAATAGGGTTACCCTGTGTACCCCCCGCAGGGTGGCAGGGTGCAGGGGTATATTTGGGCAGTAATAGGGTTACCCTGTGTACCCCCGCAGGGTGGCAGGGTGCAGGGGTATATTTGGGCAGTAATAGGGTTACCCTGTGTACCCCCGCAGGGTGGCATGGTGCAGGGGTATATTTGGGAGTAATAGGGTTACCCTGTGTACCCCCGCAGGGTGCAGGGGTATATTTGGGGAGTAATAGGGTTACCCTGTGTATCCCGCAGGGTGGCAGGGTGCAGGGGGGGTATATTTGGGCAGTATTAGGGTTACCCTGTGTACCCCCGCAGGGTGCAGGGGTATATTTGGGCAGTAATAGGGTTACCCTGTGTACCCCCGCAGGGTGGCATGGTGCAGGGGTATATTTGGGCAGTAATAGGGTTACCCTGTGTACCCCCGCAGGGCGCAGGGTGCAGGGGTATATTTGGGGAGTAATAGGGTTACCCTGTGTACCCCCGCAGGGTGCAGGGGGGGTATATTTGGGCAGTAATAGGGTTACCCTGTGTACCCCCGCAGGGTGGCAGGGTGCAGGGGTATATTTGGGCAGTAATAGGGTTACCCTGTGTACCCCCGCAGGGTGCAGGGGTATATTTGGGCAGTAATAGGGTTACCCTGTGTACCCCCGCAGGGTGGCAGGATGCAGGGGGATATTTGGGCAGTAATAGGGTTACCCTGTGTACCCCCGCAGGGTGGCAGGGTTGCAGGGGGCGGGTATATTTGGGCAGTAATAGGGTTACCCTGTGTACCCCCGCAGGGTGGCAGGGGGGGTATATTTGGGCAGTAATAGGGTTACCCTGTGTACCCCGCAGGGTGGCAGGGTGCAGGGGTATATTTGGGCAGTAATAGGGTTACCCTGTGTACCCCCGCAGGGTGGCAGGGTGCAGGGGTATATTTGGGCAGTAATAGGGTTACCCTGTGTACCCCCGCAGGGTGGCAGGGTGCAGGGGTATATTTGGGGAGTAATAGGGTTACCCTGTGTACCCCCGCAGGGTGGCATGGTGCAGGGGTATATTTGGGCAGTAATAGGGTTACCCTGTGTACCCCCGCAGGGTGCAGGGGTATATTTGGGCAGTAATAGGGTTACCCAGTGTACCCCCGCAGGGTGGCATGGTGCAGGGGTATATTTGGGCAGTAATAGGGTTACCCTGTGTAGCCCCCGCAGGGCGGCAGGGTGCAGGGGTATATTTGGGGAGTAATAGGGTTACCCTGTGTACCCCCGCAGGGTGCAGGGGGGGAATATTTGGGCAGTAATAGGGTTACCCTGTGTACCCCCGCAGGGTGGCATGGTGCAGGGGTATATTTGGGCAGTAATAGGGTTACCCTGTGTACCCCCGCAGGGTGGCAGGGTGCAGGGGTATATTTGGGCAGTAATAGGGTTACCCTGTGTACCCCCGCAGGGTGCAGGGGTATATTTGGGCAGTAATAGGGTTACCCTGTGTACCCCCGCAGGGTGGCAGGATGCAGGGGTATATTTGGGCAGTAATAGGGTTACCCTGTGTACCCCCGCAGGGTGGCAGGGTGCAGGGGTATATTTGGGCAGTAATAGGGTTACCCTGTGTACCCCCGCAGGGTGGCAGGGGGGGTATATTTGGGCAGTAATAGGGTTACCCTGTGTACCCCCGCAGGGTGCAGGGGGGGTATATTTGGGCAGTAATAGGGTTACCCTGTGTACCCCCGCAGGGTGGCAGGGTGCAGGGGTATATTTGGGCAGTAATAGGGTTACCCTGTGTACCCCCGCAGGGTGGCAGGGTGCAGGGGTATATTTGGGCAGTAATAGGGTTACCCTGTGTACCCCCGCAGGGTGGCAGGGTGCAGGGGTATATTTGGGGAGTAATAGGGTTACCCTGTGTACCCCCGCAGGGTGGCAGGGTGCAGGGGGGGTATATTTGGGCAGTAGTAGGGTTACCCTGTGTACCCCCCCAAGGTGCAGGGGGGGTATATTTGGGCAGTAATAGGGTTACCCTGTGTACCCCCGCAGGGTGGCAGGGTGCAGGGGGGGTATATTTGGGCAGTAGTAGGGTTACCCTGTGTACCCCCGCAGGGTGCAGGGGGGGTATATTTGGGCAGTAATAGGGTTACCCTGTGTACCCCCGCAGGGTGGCAGGGTGCAGGGGTATATTTGGGGAGTAATAGGGTTACCCTGTGTACCCCCGCAGGGTGGCATGGTGCAGGGGTATATTTGGGCAGTAATAGGGTTACCCTGTGTACCCCCGCAGGGTGGCAGGGTGCAGGGGGGGTATATTTGGGCAGTAATAGGGTTACCCTGTGTACCCCCGCAGGGTGGCAGGGTGCAGGGGGGGTATATTTGGGCAGTAATAGGGTTACCCTGTGTACCCCCGCAGGGTGCAGGGGTATATTTGGGCAGTATTAGGGTTACCCTGTGTACCCCCGCAGGTTGGCAGGGTGCAGGGGGGGTATATTTGGGCAGTAATAGGGTTACCCTGTGTACCCCCGCAGGGTGGCATGGTGCAGGGGTATATTTGGGCAGTAATAGGGTTACCCTGTGTACCCCCGCAGGTTGGCAGGGTGCAGGGGGGGTATATTTGGGCAGTAATAGGGTTACCCTGTGTACCCCCGCAGGTTGGCAGGGTGCAGGGGTATATTTGGGCAGTAATAGGGTTACCCTGTGTACCCCCGCAGGGTGGCAGGGTGCAGGGGTATATTTGGGCAGTAATAGGGTTACCCTGTGTACCCCCGCAGGGTGGCAGGGTGCAGGGGTATATTTGGGCAGTAATAGGGTTACCCTGTGTACCCCCGCAGGGTGCAGGGGTATATTTGGGCAGTAATAGGGTTACCCTGTGTACCCCCGCAGGGTGGCAGGATGCAGGGGTATATTTGGGCAGTAATAGGGTTACCCTGTGTACCCCCGCAGGGTGGCATGGTGCTGGGGTATATTTGGCCAGTAATATGGTTACCCTGTGTACCCCCGCAGGGTGCAGGGGTATATTTGGGCAGTAATAGGGTTACCCTGTGTACCCCCGCAGGGTGGCATGGTGCAGTGGTCCTCGCCCGT
Source organism: Ascaphus truei (assembly GCF_040206685.1). Taxonomy (NCBI): domain Eukaryota; kingdom Metazoa; phylum Chordata; class Amphibia; order Anura; family Ascaphidae; genus Ascaphus; species Ascaphus truei. Next base: position 16,659 of record NW_027456014.1, on the reverse strand, counting down.
CTTTATCCGCCTGGTTGACACTCGCCCCGTTCTGCAGCAGAAACTCGCAGGCGACGAGAGAATCCTGCGGGGCGATGGGGGGTCATTAATACGGGGCGTAGATATGGGGGGGTGTCACATGGTTTCGGGGTGTCATTAATAGATGGAGTAGTTATGTGGTGTGTCACACTGTTTCGGGGGTGTCATTAATACATGGCGTAGGTATGTGGGGTGTCACACGGTTTCGGGGTGTTATCAATACGTGGCGTTGATATGTGGGGTGTTGGTTTTGGGGTGTCATTAATACATGGCGTAGATATGTGGGTTGTCACGGTTTCGGGGTGTCATTAATAGATGGCGTGGTATGTGGGGTGTTGGTTTCGGGGTGTCACGGTTTCGGGGTGTTATTAATAGATGGCGTATGTGGGGTGTTGTTTTCGGGGTGTTATTAATAGATGGCATATGTGGGGTGTTGGTTTCGGGGTGTCACGAATAGATGGCGTAGATACGTGGGGTGTTGGTTTCGGGGTGTCACGGTTTCGGGGTGTTATTAATAGATGGCATATGTGGGGTGTTGGTTTCGGGGTGTCACTAATAGATGGCGTAGATACGTGGGTGTTGGTTTCGGGGTGTTATTAATAGATGGGGTATGTGGGGTGTTGTTTTCGGGGTGTTATTAATAGATGGCGTATGTGGGGTGTTGTTTTTGGGGTGTTGTTTTCGGGGTGTTATTAATAGATGGCATATGTGGGGTGTTGGTTTCGGGGTGTCACTAATAGATGGCGTAGATACGTGGGGTGTTGGCTTCGGGGTGTTATTAATAGATGGCGTATGTGGGGTGTTGGTTTCGGGGTGTCACACGGTTTCGGGGTGTCACTAATACATGGCGTAGATACGTGGGGTGTTGGTTTCGGGGTGTCACACGGTTTCGGGGTGTTATTAATACATGGCGTAGATACGTGGGGTGTTGGTTTCGGGGTGTCACACGGTTTCGGGGCGTCACTCACAGACAGCACGGCCCGGATCAGGGGGGTTCGCCCGTCCTCGTCGCTCCGCACCCAGTTGACGTCTGCTCCGTGGGCGAGGGCGTCGGCCATCGTGGGGAGGTAGTGATGTTCCGCTGCGCGATACAGCAGGGCGCCAGGGTGCAAGCTCCGCACGTCAGGCCCCGCCCCTGCGGAGAGGCGACCAATCAGAACGCATACACACTGCGAGCTTAAAGCGCCACCTCCTCTAATAGGCGCGCGCACGTCACTGTGTGTGTGTCACTGTGTGTGTGTGTCACTGTGTGTGTGTGTCACTGTGTGTGTGTGTGTGTCACTGTGTGTGTGTGTGTCACAGTGTGTGTGTCACAGTGTGTGTGTCACAGTGTGTGTCACAGTGTGTGTGTTTGTGTGTCACTGTGTGTGTGTGTCACTGTGTGTGTGTGTGTGTCACTGTGTGTGTGTCACAGTGTGTGTGTGTGTGTGTGCGTCACTGTGTGTGTGTGTCACTGTGTGTGTGTGTGTCACTGTGTGTGTGTGTATCACTGTGTGTGTGTGTGTGTGTGTGTCACTGTGTGTGTGTGTGTGTGTGTGTGTGTGTCACAGTGTGTGTGTGTCACAGTGTGTGTGTGTGTGTCACAGTGTGTGTGTGTGTCACTGTGTGTGTGTGTGTGTGTCACTGTGTGTGTGTGTCACTGTGTGCGTGTGTCACTGCGTGCGTGTGTCACTGTGTGTGTGTGTCACTGTGTGTGTGTCACAGTGTGTGTGTGTCACTGTGTGCGTGTGTCACTGCGTGCGTGTGTCACTGTGTGTGTGTCACTGTGTGTGTGTGTGTGTCACTGTGTGTGTGTCACTGTGTGTGTGTCACTGTGTGTGTGTGTGTCACTGTGTGTGTGTGTCACTGCGTGCGTGTGTCACTGTGTGTGTGTCACTGTGTGTGTGTCAGTGTGTGTGTCACAGTGTGTGTGTCACAGTGTGTGTGTCACAGTGTGTGTGTGTGTCACTGTGTGTGTGTGTGTCACTGTGTGTGTGTGTCACTGCGTGCGTGTGTCACTGTGCGTGTGTCACTGCGTGCGTGTGTCACTGCGTGCGTGTGTCACTGTGTGTGTGTGTCACTGTGTGTGTGTGTGTGTCACTGTGTGTGTGTGTCACTGTGTGTGTGTGTGTGTCACTGTGTGTGTGTGTGTCACTGTGTGTGTGTGTGTCACTGTGTGTGTGTGTGTCACTGTGTGTGTGTGTGTCACTGCGTGTGTGTGTCACTGCGTGCGTGTGTCACTGCGTGCGTGTGTCACTGTGTGCGTGTGTCCCTGTGTGTGTGTCACTGTGTGTGTGTCACTGTGTGTGTCGTGTGTCACTGCGTGCGTGTGTCACTGTGTGTGTGTGTCCCTGCGTGCGTGTGTCACTGTGTGTGTGTGTCACTGTGTGTGTGTGTCACTGCGTGCGTGTGTCACTGTGTGTGTGTGTCACTGTGTGCGTGTGTCACTGTGTGTGTGTGTGTGTCACTGTGTGTGTGTCACTGTGTGTGTGTGTCACTGTGTGTGTGTGTCACTGTGTGTGTGTGTCACTGTGTGTGTGTGTCACTGTGTGCGTGTGTCACTGCGTGCGTGTGTCACTGTGTGTGTGTCACTGTGTGTGTGTCACTGTGTGTGTGTGTCACTGTGTGTGTCACTGTGTGTGTGTGTCAATGTGTGTGTGTGTCACTGTGTGTGTGTGTGTCACTGTGTGTGTGTGTCACTGTGTGTGTGTGTCACTGTGTGCGTGTGTCACTGTGTGCGTGTGTCACTGTGTGCGTGTGTCACTGTGTGTGTGTGTCACTGTGTGTGTGTGTGTCACTGTGTGTGTGTGTCACTGTGTGTGTGTGTCACTGTGTGTGTGTGTCACTGTGTGTGTGTGTGTGTGTGTGTCACTGTGTGTGTGTCACTGTGTGCGTGTGTCACTGTGTGTGTCACTGTGTGTGTGGCACACAGGCCGGTTATATAGAGATACTGTATGCCTACCCTGTGTGCCATATACAGTATGTAGAGGTATATACTGGATAGGTATATAGGGATCCGTACAGGATAGGGGTATACTCTATACACTGGTTGGGTATATACAGTACGTGTATATACTGTATAGTGGGTTCGTAAATAGGGGCATATACGGTATAGTGAGTGTGTACATAGGGGTATATACAGCATAGTGGGTGGACACATTAGGTACACAATAGATAGTTACCTAGGGATATATATGCTATACTGGGTGAATGAATACAGTGAGTGGCTATATAGGGGTATATACAGCACACTGGGCATATATAGATGTATATATAGCACAGTGGGTATATTTTGCACGGTGGGTGGGTATACAGTGGTATATAGGGGACAATTGGCATATACACAGCACAGTGATTAATATATATATATATTAACATCGCCGGAAGAAGAGATCAGTGTATCTCGAAAGCTCGCACAAATAAAAGCATTTCGTTAGCCACAGAACGGTATCATCTATTTATTTTTTGATTATTGAAGCTCGGCTAACACGGTACTGATACCTCTACATGTGTGTGTGTATATATATATATATATATATATATATATATATATATATATATATATATATATATATAATATAAAATCATCCTCTCCAGCCCGTGTCTCCCCACTGCTGGATGAAGCCTCCCCAGTGATCTCCCAGGTCCTGCGGTTACAGCCTCTTCTCCACGTCGCTCCCACACACTCCCTCATCCCATCCTCTCCAGCCCGTGTCTCCCCACTGCTGGATGAAGTCTCCCAGTGATCTCCCAGGTCCTGCGGTTACAGCCTCTCTTCTCCACGTCGCTCCCACACATTCCCTCATCCCATCCTCTCCAGCCCGTGTCTCCCCACTGCTGGATGAAGCCTCCCCAGTGATCTCCCAGGTCCTGCGGTTACAGCCTCTTCTCCACGTCGCTCTCACACATTCCCTCATCCCATCCTCTCCAGCCCGTGTCTCCCCACTGCTGGATGAAGTCTCCCAGTGATCTCCAGGTCCTGCGGTTACAGCCTCTCTTCTCCACGTCGCTCCCACACATTCCCTCATCCCATCCTCTCCAGCCCGTGTCTCCCCACTGCTGGATGAAGCCTCCCCAGTGATCTCCCAGGTCCTGCGGTTAAAGCCTCTCTTCTCCACGTCGCTCCCACACATTCCCTCATCCCATCCTCTCCAGCCCGTGTCTCTCCACTGCTGGATGAAGTCTCCCCAGTGATCTCCCAGGTCCTGCGGTTACAGCCTCTTCTCCACGTCGCCCCCACACATTCCCTCATCCCATCCTCCCCAGCCCGTGTCTCCCCACTGCTGGATGAAGCCTGCCCAGCGATCTCCCAGGTCCTGCGGTTACAGCCTCTTCTCCACGTCGCTCCCACACATTCCCTCATCCCATCCTCCCCAGCCCGTGTCTCCCCACTGCTGGATGAAGCCTCCTCAGTGATCTCCCAGGTCCTGCGGTTACAGCCTCTCTTCTCCACGTCGCTCCCACACATTCCTCATCCATCCTCTCCAGCCCGTGTCTCTCCACTGCTGGATGAAGCCACCCCAGTGATCTCCCAGGTCTTGCGGTTACAGCCTCTCTTCTCCACGTCGCTCCACACATTCCCTCATCCCATCCTCTCCAGCCCGTGTCTCCCCACTGCTGGATGAAGCCTCCCCAGTGATCTCCCGGGTCCTGTGGTTACAGCCTCTCTTCTCCACGTCGCTCCCGCACATTCCCTCATCCCATCCTCTCCAGCCCGTGTCTCCCCACTGCTGGATGAAGCCTCCCCAGTGATCTCCCAGGTCCTGCGGTTACAGCCTCTCTTCTCCACGTCGCTCCCACACATTCCCTCACCCCATCCTCTCCACACTGCTGGATGAAGTCTCCCCAGTGATCTCCCAGGTCCTGCGGTTACAGCCTCTCTTCTCCACGTCGCTCCCACACATTCCCTCATCCCATCCTCCCCAGCCCGTGTCTCCCCACTGCTGGATGAAGCCTTCCCAGTGATCTCCCAGGTCCTGCGGTTACAGCCTCTTCTCCACGTCGCTCTCACACATTCCCTCATCCCATCCTCTCATGCCCGTGTCTCCCACTGCTGGATGAAGCCTCCCCAGTGATCTCCCAGGCCCTGCGGTTACAGCCTCTCTTCTCCACGTCGCTCCCACACATTCCCTCATCCCATCCTCCCCAGCCCGTGTCTCCCCACTGCTGGATGAAGCCTTCCCAGTGATCTCCCAGGTCCTGCGGTTACAGCCTCTTCTCCACATCGCTCTCACACATTCCCTCATCCCATCCTCTCCAGCCCGTGTCTCCCCACTGCTGGATGAAGTCTCCCAGTGATCTCCCAGGTCCTGCGGTTACAGCCTCTCTTCTCCACGTCGCTCCCACACATTCCCTCATCCCATCCTCTCCAGCCCGTGTCTCCCCCACTGCTGGATGAAGTCTCCCCAGTGATCTCCCAGGTCCTGCGGTTACAGCCTCTCTTCTCCACGTCGCTCCCACACATTCCCTCATCCCATCCTCTCCAGCCCGTGTCTCCCCACTGCTGGATGAAGTCTCCCAGTGATCTCCCAGGTCCTGCGGTTACAGCCTCTCTTCTCCACGTCGCTCCCACACATTCCCTCATCCCATCCTCTCCAGCCCGTGTCTCCCCACTGCTGGATGAAGTCTCCCCAGTGATCTCCCAGGTCCTGCGGTTACAGCCTCTCTTCTCCACGTCGCTCCCACACATTCCCTCATCCCATCCTCCCCAGCCCGTGTCTCCCCACTGCTGGATGAAGTCTCCCCAGCGATCTCCCAGGTCCTGCGGTTACAGCCTCTCTTCTCCACGTCGCTCCCACACATTCCCTCATCCCATCCTCCCCAGCCCGTGTCTCCCCACTGCTGGATGAAGCCTCCCCAGTGATCTCCCAGGTCCTGCGGTTACAGCCTCTCTTCTCCACGTCTCTCCCACACATTCCCTCATCCCATCTTGCTTTTGGGCGTCGTCTTGGTCTTTCAATCTCTTGGAATCCAGTCGAGTTCCATCTTTGTCCAACGATGGTCATTTCTTCTTGCAATATGTCCGACCCACCGCCATTATCAGTCTTCCCCCCCATGTGATGATGTCTCAGACTATTGTTTGGTTTCTGACCCATTCATTATTTTTCCTGTCTCTTAGGCTATATATTTAAATATTAATTAGGCTTTTAACACCTGTCACTCTCCTTCTGCACCCCACTAAAGTCCTGTCCCCCAGTATTTCCTGGGTGAGAGTTCGCACAGTCTAACAAAGGGGGAGAGATGTGCATCCTCACTGGCTGTCTTTGGGTGAGTGACAGGCCACTCAGCCTATCACAGAGGAATGTGCAGACATCCTAAGAGAAATATATATATAATATTATGTTCAACTCTTTTCCGTGTGACTTCATGTTGGGGACATGCACGTGGAGTATTTGAAGCCTGTATCTCTTTGCCCACTGAATGACGATTCTGGCGGCCCTTTCCGATGAGCGTTCATACCCCCACTGTGCCGTTTCTCCATCTCTTGGCCAACGACGAAGCCTTCTCCTCCGATTCTTCCATATTCTGTACCCCTGGAATATAATACGTGTCCCGCTTGGGAAGCTCAATGTGGTCTTCATCTTGTCTTCCAACTTCACGAAGGCCAACAATATCCCATTTCCTCTTACCAAGGCCGTCTCCCAGTTCTTGCCGCGCTGCTTCACCGGAGAGAGTCCGGCAGGTGGAGGCAGCTGGGTTTAGGTTTGAATGACGGCTTTAGATTAACCTCCAGGGATTGTTAGCCCCCTCTGCCTTCTTCCTGAGCGCTGTCACGCCCAGGGACCACCCAGCCTCTGGAGAACGAGGGCAATTATATATATAATACACACACACACACACACAACATTGGGTGGTTATATAGAGGCACAGTTACCCGAGGTTTGTACATAGGGGTATATAAGGCACAGTGGATGGGTATATATCGGCACTTGCCGGCTGCTCGTGCGCATGCGTGGCCAATGGAAGAAAAACCGGAGGGGCAGCCGCCCCAAAAAGTCAGGGCAGAGTACTCAAAACCAGGACACCTGGTCACCCTATATACAGGGTTACATATACAGTACGGTGGGTATAGAGAAGTATATTACGGTACAGTATGGTGGGTATATATACAGTATGGTGGGTATATATACAGTATGGTGGGTATATATACAGTACGGTGGGTATATATACAGTACGGTGGGTATATATACAGTACGGTGGGTATAGAGAAGTATATTACGGTACAGTATGGTGGGTATATATACAGTATGGTGGGTATATATACAGTATGGTGGGTATATATACAGTATGGTGGGTATATATACAGTATGGTGGGTATATATACAGTACGGTGGGTATATATACAGTACGGTGGGTATATATACAGTACGGTGGGTATATATACAGTACGGTGGGTATAGAGAAGTATATTACGGTACAGTATGGTGGGTATATATACAGTATGGTGGGTATATATACAGTATGGTGGGTATATATACAGTATGGTGGGTATATATACAGTATGGTGGGTATATATACAGTACGGTGGGTATATATACAGTACGGTGGGTATATATACAGTACGGTGGGTATAGAGAAGTATATTACGGTACAGTATGGTGGGTATATATACAGTACGGTGAATATATATATATATATATATATATGCAAATATAGCTGTATGCTCATCTGCATGTCTTAGGCAGGTCTGCAACCCCGCCTTTCCCCATTATCACCCAGCATACAGCACTTCCAAAGCAGCAAGGGATTCTGGGAAATGACATGCAAATGAGCACACAGTGTCACTTTTTGCCTCAATAACCATTTTTAACATGGTTCCCTATAGGCTTAAGCTTGCTGCATGGTCACAGCTTTGAGCACAGCCAGGGTTAAATATATATATATATATACAGTATGGTGGGTATATATACAGTACGGTGAATATATATATATATACAGTATGGTACAGTACGGTGGCTATATGTACAGTACGGTGGGTATATATATATATATATATATATATATATATATATATATATACAGTATGGTACAGTACGGTGGCTATATGTACAGTACGGTGGGTATATATACAGTACGGTGTGTATATATATATATATACAGTATGGTACAGTACGGTGGCTATATGTACAGTACGGTGGGTATATATACAGTACGGTGTGTATATATATATATATATACAGTATGGTACAGTACGGTGGCTATATGTACAGTACGGTGGGTATATATACAGTACGGTGTGTATATATATATATATATATATATATATACAGTATGGTACAGTACGGTGGCTATATGTACAGTACGGTGGGTATATATACAGTACGGTGTGTATATATATATATACACAGTATGGTACAGTACGGTGGCTATATGTACAGTACGGTGTGTATATATACAGTACCGTTACCCGGTGTGGGGGGGGCTGTCCCGGGTTTGGGTCTCAGCATTGGTTTGGGCAGTTTCCGCAGTCTGCTGATTGGCTGGTTGTTCTCTGGCTGTGTCCCGGGCCTGCTGATTGGCTGGTTGTTCTCTGGCTGTGTCCCGGGCCTGCTGATTGGCTGGTTGTTCTCTGGCTGTGTCCCGGGCCTGCTGATTGGCTGGATGTTCTCTGGCTGTGTCCCGGGCCTGCTGATTGGTTGGTTGTTCTCTGGCTGTGTCCCGGGCCTGCTGATTGGCTGGTTGTTCTCTGGCTGTGTCCCGGGCCTGCTGATTGGCTGGATGTTCTCTGGCTTTGTCCCTGGCCTGCTGATTGGCCGGTTGATCGCTGGCAGTGTCCCAGGTCTGTTGATTGGCCGGCTGGGTCCCGGCTGTGTGTCAGGGCTGCTCATTGGCCGGTTGTTTTCTGGCTCTGTCTCCAGGCTGCTGATTGGCCGCTCCTCAGGGCTGCTGATTGGCCGGCTGGGCTGGTTACCGTGGTGACGGACGCTGCGCAGAGCAGTCTGGGGGAGTTTGGTGATAAATTTCTTCTCCACGTATTTGGCTCGAATCCAAATCTCCTTCTCACTGCTGGAATCAGAGGTCACAGAGAGGTCAGTGTGAGGGGAAAGAGAGGTCACAGAGAGGTCAGTGTGAGGTGAAAGAGAGGTCACAGAGAGGTCAGTGTGAGGGGAAAGAGAGGTCACAGAGAGGTCAGTGTGAGGTGAAAGAGAGGTCACAGAGAGGTCAGTGTGAGGGGAAAGAGAGGTCACAGAGAGGTCAGTGTGAGGTGAAAGAGAGGTCACAGAGAGGTCAGTGTGAGGGGAAAGAGAGGTCACAGAGAGGTCAGTGTGAGGGGAAAGAGAGGTCACAGAGAGGTCAGTGTGAGGGGAAAGAGAGGTCACAGAGAGGTCAGTGTGAGGTGAAAGAGAGGTCACAGAGAAGTCAGTGTGAGGGGAAAGAGGTCACAGAGAGGTCAGTGTGAGGGGAATGAGAGGTCACTGAGAGGTCAGTGTGAGGGGAAAGAGAGGTCACAGAGAGGTCAGTGTGAGGTGAAAGAGAGGTCACAGAGAGGTCAGTGTGAGGGGAAAGAGTGGTCACAGAGAGGTCAGTGTGAGGGGAAAGAGAGGTCACAGAGAGGTCAGTGTGAGGGGAAAGAGAGGTCACAGAGAGGTCAGTGTGAGGTGAAAGAGAGGTCACAGAGAGGTCAGTGTGAGGGGAAAGAGGTCACAGAGAGGTCAGTGTGAGGGGAATGAGAGGTCACCGAGAGGTCAGTGTGAGGGGAAAGAGAGGTCACAGAGAGGTCAGTGTGAGGTGAAAGAGAGGTCACAGAGAGGTCAATGTGAGGGGAAAGAGAGGTCACAGAGAGGTCAGTGTGAGGTGAAAGAGAGGTCACAGAGAGGTCAGTGTGAGGTGAAAGAGAGGTCACAGAGAGGTCAATGTGAGGGGAAAGAGAGGTCACAGAGAGGTCAGTGTGAGGTGAAAGAGAGGTCACAGAGAGGTCAGTGTGAGGTGAAAGAGAGGTCACAGAGAGGTCAGTGTGAGGGGAAAGAGAGGTCACAGAGAGGTCAGTGTGAGGGGAAAGAGAGGTCACAGAGAGGTGAGTGTGAGGGGAAAGAGAGGTCACAGAGAGGTCAGTGTGAGGGGAAAGAGGTCACAGAGAGGTCAGTGTGAGGGGAAAGAGAGGTCACAGAGAGGTCAGTGTGAGGGGAAAGAGAGGTAACAGAGAGGTCAGTGTGAGGGGAAAGAGAGGTAACAGAGAGGTCAGTGTGAGGGGAAAGAGAGGTCACAGAGAGGTCAGTGTGAGGGGAAAGAGAGGTAACAGAGAGGTCAGTGTGAGGGGAAAGAGAGGTCACAGAGAGGTCAGTGTGAGGGGAAAGAGAGGTCACAGAGAGGTCAGTGTGAGGTGAAAGAGAGGTCACAGAGAGGTCAGTGTGAGGGGAAAGAGGTCACAGAGAGGTCAGTGTGAGGGGAATGAGAGGTCACCGAGAGGTCAGTGTGAGGGGAAAGAGAGGTCACAGAGAGGTCAGTGTGAGGTGAAAGAGAGGTCAGTGTGAGGTGAAAGAGAGGTCACAGAGAGGTCAATGTGAGGGGAAAGAGAGGTCACAGAGAGGTCAGTGTGAGGTGAAAGAGAGGTCACAGAGAGGTCAGTGTGAGGTGAAAGAGAGGTCACAGAGAGGTCAATGTGAGGGGAAAGAGAGGTCACAGAGAGGTCAGTGTGAGGTGAAAGAGAGGTCACAGAGAGGTCAGTGTGAGGTGAAAGAGAGGTCACAGAGAGGTCAGTGTGAGGGGAAAGAGAGGTCACAGAAAGGTCAGTGTGAGGGGAAAGAGAGGTCACAGAGAGGTCAGTGTGAGGGGAAAGAGAGGTCACAGAGAGGTCAGTGTGAGGGGAAAGAGAGGTCACAGAGAGGTCAGTGTGAGGAGAAAGAGGTCACAGAGAGGTCAGTGTGAGGGGAAAGAGAGGTCACAGAGAGGTCAGTGTGAGGGGAAAGAGAGGTAACAGAGAGGTCAGTGTGAGGGGAAAGAGAGGTAACAGAGAGGTCAGTGTGAGGGGAAAGAGAGGTCACAGAGAGGTCAGTGTGAGGGGAAAGAGAGGTCACAGAGAGGTCAGTGTGAGGGGAAAGAGAGGTAACAGAGAGGTCAGTGTGAGGGGAAAGAGAGGTCACAGAGAGGTCAGTGTGAGGGGAAAGAGAGGTCACAGAGAGGTCAGTGTGAGGTGAAAGAGAGGTCACAGAGAGGTCAGTGTGAGGGGAAAGAGGTCACAGAGAGGCCAGTGTGAGGGGAATGAGAGGTCACCGAGAGGTGAAAGAGAGGTCAGAGAGGTCAGTGTGAGGGGAAAGAGGTCACAGAGAGGTCAGTGTGAGGTGAAAGAGAGGTCACAGAGAGGTCAGTGTGAGGTGAGAGGTCACAGAGAGGTCAGTGTGAGGTGAAAGAGAGGTCACAGAGAGGTCAATGTGAGAGGAAAGAGAGGTCACAGAGAGGTCAGTGTGAGGTGAAAGAGAGGTCACAGAGAGGTCAGTGTGAGGGGAAAGAGGTCACAGAGAGGTCAGTGTGAGGGGAAAGAGAGGTCAGTGTGAGGGGAAAGAAAGGTCACAGAGAGGTCAGTGTGAGGGGAAAGAGAGGTCAATGTGAGGGGAAAGGTCACCGTGCTCTCAGCATGGTTCTGATGTCACTACGTATCGGTGATGTAACGGTGCTCTATTTAGCGATATTAGTCGCACTGCGCTAGTTAGTGATGTCACAGTGCGATAGTGATGTCATAGTGATGTCACCGTGAACTGCAGGATGTGGGTTTCTTTATATTCATCTCCTCTGTCCGGGCCTCGTAGATCCCGTTAATCGTGTTATTCCCGAGCTCACGCATCAGCTGGGGGAGAAAAAGGGGGAGGGGGGAGTGTCAGCCGCACCTCGCACTCCCGACCCCCCCCCATCCCAACTACCCCACCCCCCATCCCAACTACCCCACCCCTCCTCCCTACCAACTACTCCACAACCCCTCCCTACCAACTACCCCACCCCTCCTCCCTACCAACTTAACCCCCCCCCCTCCCTACCAACTTCCCCACCCCCCTCCCTACCAACTACCCCACCCCTCCTCCCTACCAACTTAAACCAACTTAACCACCCTCCCTACCAACTTCCCCACCCCCCTCCCTACCAACTTCCCCACCCCCCCTCCCTACCAACTTCCCCACCCTCCTCCCTACCAACTTCCCCACCTCCCCTCCCTACCAACTTAAACCAACTTCCCCACCCCCCCTCCCTACCAACTTCCCCACCCCCCTCCCTACCAACTTCCCCAACCCCCTCCCTACCAACTTCCCCCCCTCCCCACAAACTTAAACAACTTCCCCACCCCCCCTCCCTACCAACTTCCCCACCCCCCCTCCCTCCCAACCCTCCCACCATTCCCCCCTCCCTCCCTCCCAACCCTCCCACCATTCCCCCCTCCCTCCCAACCCTCCCACCATTCCCCCCTCCCTCCCAACCCTCCCACCATCCCCCCCTCCCTCCCAACCCTCCCGCCATCCCCCCCTCCCTCCCAACTCTCCCACCATCCCCCCCTCCCTCCCAACTCTCCAACCATCCCCCATCACACCCCTCCCTCTCACCATCCCCCCCTCACACCACTCCCTCCCAACTCCCGCACAGCCCCCCCTCCCTCGCACCCCCTGCCCTCCCCCTCACCTTAATGAGCTCCGGTTCCCAGGAGTCCAGCGTCAGTGACCGTACCTTGGAGAAGTGAACCCCCAGACTCCTGCACACGGGGTACACAAGAGAGAGGGTGGGGGGAGGGGCGGGGTGTTGCAGCGGGAGGGGCGGGGCCAGGTGACGGGGGCGGGGTCTGCGTGGGTGTGGTCTGTATGTACAGTGGGCTGGAGGTGGGCAAGGGGCGGAGTCTTAAGTGTGGTGACCATGGTCTGTGGTTAAGTGGCAGGGGGTGGGGTATTGTCTGAGCATGGGGGAGGGCCCTCAGCATGGGGGAGGGCCCTCAGCATGGGGGAGGGGTCTCAGTATGGGGGAGGGGTCTCAGCATGGGGGAGGGGTCCGAGCATGGGGGAGGGGTCCCAGCATGGGGGAGGGGTCCCAGCATGGGGGAGGGGTCCCAGCATGGGGGAGGGGTCCCAGCATGGGGGAGGGGTCTCAGCATGGGGGAGGGGTCTCAGCATGGGGGAGGGGTCTCAGCATGGGGGAGGGGTCTCAGCATGGGGGAGGGGTCTCAGCATGGGGGAGGGGTCTCAGCATGAGGGAGGGGTCCGAGCATGGGGGAGGGGTCTCAGCATGAGGGAGGGGTCCGAGCATGGGGGAGGGGTCCGAGCATGGGGGAGGGGTCCGAGCATGGGGGAGGGGTCTCAGCATGGGGGAGGGGTCTCAGCATGGGGGAGGGGTCTCAATGTGAAGATGTGACGTGTCAGTGGGGGGAAGGGGCGACAGGGGGGTGGGGGTGTGACAGTGGGGGGGGGGGCTATCAGTAGGAAGAGTGTCGGTGGGCGGGGTCTCTGCCAGGGGGCGGGGTCTCTGCCAGGGGGCGGGGTCTCTGCCAGGGGGCGGGGTCTCTGCCAGGGGGCGGGGTCTCTGCCAGGGGGCGGGGCCTCTGCCAGCGGGCGGGGCCTCTGCCAGGGGGCGGGTCCTGACCTGTGTATCCCGCTGCATTCGATGCATAGCGTCACTCCCAGGTTGATACTCGCCCACTCGGGCTCAGCCCCCCGGCAGTCACAGCACGCGGCGTTCCCCGGGACGCGCAGCACCGCATCCTGTGCGCACTCACCCCCTCTCTGCTGGGCGGGGGCCTCTGTGGGGGAGCGAGACAAGCGCTGCAACACGGAGAGGAGAGTCACCGCCTACTATCCCTGCGCTGTGACGCGCCCTGCTATCCCTGCGCTGTGACGCGCCCTGCTATCCCTGCGCTGCGACGCGCCCTGCTATCCCTGCGCTGCGACACCCCCTGCTATCCCTGCGCTGCGACGCGCCCTGCTATCCCTGCGCTGCGACGCCCCCTGCTATCCCTGCGCTGCGACGCGCCCTGCTATCCCTGCGCTGCTACGCCCCCTGCTATCCCTGCGCTGCTACGCCCCCTGCTATCCCTGCGCTGCTACGCCCCCTGCTATCCCTGCGCTGTGACGCGCCCTGCTATCCCTGCGCTGCGACGCGCCCTGCTATCCCTGCGCTGCTACGCGCCCTGCTATCCCTGCGCTGTGACGCCCCCTGCTATCCCTGCGCTGCTACGCCCCCTGCTATCCCTGCGCTGCGACGCGCCCTGCTATCCCTGCGCTGTGACGCGCCCTGCTATCCCTGCGCTGCTACGCGCCCTGCTATCCCTGCGCTGTGACGCGCCCTGCTATCCCTGCGCTGCGACGCGCCCTGCTATCCCTGCGCTGCGACTATCCCTGCTATCCCTGCGCTGCTACGCCCCCTGCTATCCCTGCGCTGCGACGCGCCCTGCTATCCCTGCACTGCGCTGCGCCCTGCTATCCCTGCGCTGCGACGCGCCCTGCTATCCCTGCGCTGCTACGCCCCCTGCTATCCCTGCGCTGCTACGCCCCCTGCTATCCCTGCGCTGCTACGCCCCCTGCTATCCCTGCGCTGCTACGCCCCCTGCTATCCCTGCGCTGTGACGCGCCCTGCTATCCCTGCGCTGCGACGCGCCCTGCTATCCCTGCGCTGCTACGCGCCCTGCTATCCCTGCGCTGTGACGCCCCCTGCTATCCCTGCGCTGCTACGCCCCCTGCTATCCCTGCGCTGCGACGCGCCCTGCTATCCCTGCGCTGTGACGCGCCCTGCTATCCCTGCGCTGCTACGCGCCCTGCTATCCCTGCGCTGTGACGCGCCCTGCTATCCCTGCGCTGCGACGCGCCCTGCTATCCCTGCGCTGCGACTATCCCTGCTATCCCTGCGCTGCTACGCCCCCTGCTATCCCTGCGCTGCGACGCGCCCTGCTATCCCTGCACTGCGCTGCGCCCTGCTATCCCTGCGCTGCGACGCGCCCTGCTATCCCTGCGCTGTGACGCGCCCTGCTATCCCTGCGCTGCGACGCGCCCTGCTATCCCTGCGCTGCGACGCGCCCTGCTATCCCTGCGCTGCGACGCGCCCTGCTATCCCTGCGCTGCGACGCGCCCTACTATCCCTGCGCTGCGACGCGCCCTCCTATCCCTGCGCTGCGACGCGCCCTGCTATCCCTGCGCTGCGACGCGCCCTGCTATCCCTGCTCTGCGACACGCCCTGCTATCCCTGCGCTGCGACACCCCCTGCTATCCCTGCGCTGCCCCCCTCTCTGCTGTCCCTGCGCTCTACTATGCCTGCGCTCTGTTGTCCCTGCGCTTTGCTGTCCCTGCGCACGCTCTGCTGTCCATGTGCTGATGCGCGCTCTGCTGTCCCTGTGCTGATGCGCGCTCTGCTGTCCCTGCGCACGCTCTGCTGTCCCTGTGCTGACGTGCGCTCTGCTGTCCCTGCGCTCTGCTGTCCCTGCGCCCCTCTGCTGTCCCCGCGCCCCTCTGCTGTCCCTGTGCTGACGCGCGCTCTGCTGTCCCCGCGCTCTGCTGTCCCCGCGCGCTCTGCTGTCCCCGCGCGCTCTGCTGTCCCTGTGCTGCCGCGCGCTCTGCTGTCCCTGCGCTCTGCTGTCCCTGTGCTGCCGCGCGCTCTGCTGTCCCTGCGCTCTGCTGTCCCTGCGTCCCTCTGCTGTCCCCGCGCCCCTCTGCTGTCCCTGTGCTGACGCGCGCTCTGCTGTCCCCGCGCGCTCTGCTGTCCCTGCGCTGACGCACGCTCTGCTGTCCCCGCGCGCTCTGCTGTCCCCGCGCGCTCTGCTGTCCGCGCGCTCTGCTGTCCCCGCGCTCTGCTGTCCCCGCGCTCTGCTGTCCCCGCGCTCTGCTGTCCCCGCGCGCTCTGCTGTCCCCGCGCGCTCTGCTGTCCCCGCGCTGCCGCGCGCTCTGCTGTCCCCGCGCGCTCTGCTCTCCCTGTGCTGCCGCGCGCTCTGCTGTCCCTGCGCTCTGCTGTCCCTGTGCTGCCGCGCGCTCTGCTGTCCCTGCGCGCTCTGCTGTCCCCGCGCTCTCTGCTGTCCCTGTGCTGCCGCGCGCTCTGCTGTCCCTGCGCTCTGCTGTCACTGCGCGCTCTGCTGTCCCCGCGCGCTCTGCTGTCCCTGTGCTGCCGCGCGCTCTGCTGTCCCTGCGCGCTCTGCTGTCCCTGCGCGCTCTGCTGTCCCCGCGCGCTCTGCTGTCCCCGTGCTGCCGCGCGCTCTGCTGTCCCTGCGCTCTGCTGTCCCCGCGCGCTCTGCTGTCCCCGCGCGCTCTGCTGTCCCCGCGCGCTCTGCTGTCCCCGCGCGCTCTGCTGTCCCCGCGCGCTCTGCTGTCCCCGCGCAGACACACACACGCACACCGTGTGCTACTCACAATGCTGCCGCTCTCCCGCTTGGTGTCGCTGTAGGCCGTTGTGATGCTTCGCTGGACGGCAGAGACCCACAACTGTAACACACGCTCTGACTCTGCTTGCAGCATGCAGGACCTGCTACACAACACACCATGACAACTACACAACGCGACAACTACACCAACATTAAACAACCGACACATCTACACAACAGCAAAACTACAGACAAAAAACACACCAACACTGTGACACAATGATACAACTCCACCACACAACATAATTACACAACTACACACTGGAAAATTGTACATTATGTGTTACTTACTTTGTCGGTGACACAACCTCGAAGCAGAACCGTCTGTCGGCGTCAGGGCACAACTTCACAGC
>NW_027456013.1:0-26766 GCF_040206685.1 Ascaphus truei | reverse complement strand
AGTACAAAGTGAAAAATGTGCGATGCACAACCGGAACGAAAAAATAAATGAACTGGAGAGAGGGTACAGTAACTACACAATTTGCTTTTAATAACTCATCTAATCAAATGACCGGCAACAAAACGCGCGCGCACACAGAGGTTTTCAAACACCTCTATGGAGCTTGGTCCCACCCCCCGTTCGCGTCACGTGTCACTCACGCGCGGCGCGCTCACGGGACGATCGTGCACCACTCCCCAGCTGCGACACAACACCCGTAACAATGCCCACCTGTCTCCTGCGCTCTGCGTCCAATCACAGCTCCCGCGGGGCCACACCTCCGTTCCGCCTCTCACTTTCATTGCTCCAGTCCTCCTATTTAATCTCTGCTTGCTCAGTCACACATTGCTGAGCATAGACCATAGTAAACACTAGGGTAGAGTGGGGGGTGGGGAAGGGAAAGAGAAC
Organism: Ascaphus truei; assembly: GCF_040206685.1. Classification (NCBI taxonomy): domain Eukaryota; kingdom Metazoa; phylum Chordata; class Amphibia; order Anura; family Ascaphidae; genus Ascaphus; species Ascaphus truei. The sequence continues at coordinate 26,319 of NW_027456013.1, read as the reverse complement.
CCTCGCAACTGCTAAATCTATATTCTCCGAGGTGCTGCTATCTGGGGTGAATAATGAATTGATACTGTGGGTAGAATAGAACCCCAATGGAGAGCACTCTGCAGATGCACAATATACAGGGGACAGGAATAGGGTGTGTATATAGTGATGAGTGAATTGTGCACGTTAAAACACTTTATTAGAGTCTTGACTCAATGTTAAAATACAGACGCTAAATACCAAAATAAGTGAGACTCATGTGAGCCAAAAAAGCGCAGCGAAAGTAAAATATATGTACCAGGTCTCACGTGTGGAGTGTAAGCTAATATCCCTGATGATATGTGCGGGTTACAGCTAGGTGGTATCAAAACCCCATTGGAATCTGTGAGTGTAGTGTTCAAACACAGACACAGCCACTAGTGGCTATATATATACACACGTACCGGGTAGTGGTATGTGTGATAGTAGTCTTAATCACACAGTATACACAAGTAGGTAGACCAAGTGAGTGTGATAATAGTCTTAATCACACAATATACACAGGTAGGTACACCAGGTGGGTGTACATATAGTATACACAGTGGAGTATGGCAGGTAAGTATATCTGCTTCTGTGCTCACACAGGGGTAGACCATTCAAGTCAGGAGCTCAAGGTGTCATCACGTCAAGGGGGCGGGACAAACGCTCGTGATCGGAGCGTGTCCTGTACCCAAACTAACTCCCATACAGAGAGTTAGCATGGTATACTTTATCTCAACCTAATTCACGCGAGCAGAGACTGTGTGTTTACTGAGCAACGGAGCATTAGCCCATGTATGCACAGCCACTGAGCATTACCACGATCTCTGTCCGTTTTTTATGTGACCAGTTCCTCACGTTTTTATGGTTCTGAGTGTATGTAGACACTACTTGTGTACTACAATTTTTATTTTTTCCACCCATTGGATAAACGACCTCCTAATTTGTTGCAGACACACCTTCTATGATAGCTGCAAAATGGTAGTGGTTAGAGAGTATGTGTGAGTGCTCTTAATATTGCTGCAGTACTTAAACTTGCAGCACTACACAGGCAACACAGCAGTGACCTGCTGATCAGGAACACAGAGGGTTAAACACTCACCTAACGTGCCCATATGTGCATACTGCAGAAATATATATCTGGTGTTATTACCTGCACATATTGTGTGACCAATATATATCCATGACCACCTTGAGCTCCTGACTTGAATGGTCTACCCCTGTGTGAGCACAGAAGCAGATATACTTACCTGCCATACTCCACTGTGTATACTATATGTACACCCACCTGGTGTACCTACTTGTGTATACTGTGTGATTAAGACTACTATCACACATACCACTACCCGGTACGTGTATATATTCAGCCACTAGTGGCTGTGTCTGTGTTTGAACACTACACTCACAGATTCCAATGGGGTTTTGATACCACCTAGCTGTGACCCGCACATATCATCAGGGATATTAGCTTACACTCCACACGTGAGACCTGGTACATATATTTTACTTTCGCTGCGCTTTTTTGGCTCACATGAGTCTCATTTATTTTGGTATTTAGCGTCTGTATTTTAACATTGAGTCAAGACTCTAATAAAGTGTTTTAACGTGCACAATTCACTCATCACTATATACACCCCTATTCCTGTCCCCTGTATATTGTGCATCTGCAGAGTGCTCTCCATTGGGGTTCTATTCTACCCACAGTATCCATAGACCAAAGTAGCCTTGTGTTCCTACATTCCTGCTTTGCCTTGCGCCTTGCCTCTCTTGCTTTCAGTTTGACCTCATGTGTACCGACACGGCTAGACTCTTGGATGCTCTCTGTATAACGACCCCAGCTTGCCCTCGACTACCTGCATCTCTCCATCCCTGACCACGGCTATAGGACATTCTTTTAACCCACCAGCTCCAACCCTCGACCTTGAGCACAACGGACATCTACCGTTACTGGCTCCTCCCCATGACCGCGGCAAGTATCTGGACTACCCTCTCTCTCCAACCCCGACCCGGCTACGCTGACAATCCAGGCGTGCCTCCACTGCTGTGGGTGCGCAGTTTCTACTTTCCCACCTCAGTACCGGGGAACCGCCTTGTTCGTGGTGAGTGCAAGGGTCACAATTAGAGAGGGTTGGGGTTCCTTACAATGCATCTGATCTCAGATGTGCTATTAGAGAGGGTTGGGGCTCCTTTGAATGCATCTGATCTCAGACGCGCTATTAGAGAGGGTTGGGGCTCCTTTGAATGCATCTGATCTCAGACGCGCTATTAGAGAAAGTTGGGATTCCTTACAATGCAGATTTCAGATGCGCTGTTAGAGAGGGTTGGGGCTCCTTACAATGTATTTGATCAATGCATTGTAAGGAACCCCAACCCTCTCTAGTGTGTATTTGTGAACTGTAAGGTGCTTGACTAATACACTGGAAGAATATCATTGTTTTCGATTAAAAATATCAAAGAATGTGTTACTTTAACGAGCGCTTTCTCTTTTTTTGAATCTCCAATATACTATTTGCCAAGTGGGACTGATGAAATCACCAAAAACTACTGTAGCAGGTCCCCTTTGGTTGTCAATACGTTACTTTGTAGTGGAAGGGAGAGACCTACTGAGGCCAATATACTAAGCATCGCAAACTGAGCGGGGGGAGGGGTGGAGGGTTTCGGCGCATGTCAAACTTCAATTGCACTCGTGTACTAAGTTCAAATTTCTCCATCTGCGCCCAGCCCCAAAATGCTGTTTAGCGCACAGAAATGGATTGCACTTGCTGTATAAAAGTCAATGGTACATACTAATATCTATATAAATATATACAGTGTTTGACAAATCACCCAAAAATCTACTCGCCCAACCAAAAAATCTACTCGCCACCTAGTCCCGCCCCAAACCCCGCCCCTAGTCCCACCCCCAACCCCGCCCCCAACCCCGCCCCCAACCCCGTCCCCGCTTTAAAATAAAAAATATGAATAAAATCCATTTAAATGACAAATATATTTATTGTATTACATTATACTACAATTAGCCCTTGTTACGTGTGTGTGTGTGTGTGTGTGTGTCTGTGTAAATGTCGATCTAGAAATAAAAGCCAGGTGTGAATGACTAGTTTCCTGCACCCCTTAGTCAGTGTCTGGATGCCCCCGCTTCACAATATCTAAAGCAGAACCCCCACTCACCTGCGCTCCGGCGTCATGACGTCACGTTGCCCTAGTAACGTGACGTCACATGACCTCACAGCGTCATTTTGATGCCGCGTTGCCATGGCGACGCAGGAAGGAAGCCGCCGGAGCCTAGGTAAGTGAAGGTTTACAGAGGCCCTGCAGCTCCCCCGGCACTTAATTTAAGTGCCTTCGGGAAGCGCGCGGGGCCTCTGTAAACCCCACGCCCCCCAGCCGGCAGTCTTGCGTCCCCCATGGGGGTCGCGCCCCCCAGTTTGCACACCGCTGTTTTAGAAATCCAATCGGATAAGGCTCTTTCTGCACGCTTTTGCACAACTCACGGCTACTAGAATATCCCCCTGTGTCTATCCAAGAGGAGGTTTTAGTGTACTGACAAAAAACATCCCAAAATAAATTGTAATTAAGGCTGCGAGGTGTCACTGTATATAGAACATAGATCCAGTAGCACTCTCATTGTAAAAGACTCATCTCTAACCCCCACAAATAAGCAGGGGGACCCATTCAATACCCATAATGTGTATGTCTGAAGCATTAAAGCAAAGTGCAGTGCTGTACCAAAGTAGTAGTTTAGTTTAGACTGCCCTTGAATGGAGTTGAACACTTCCCCAGTGCTGGAATTAGGACATAAAGGGTCTATGCAGCAACATAGAGTAATTGTGTTTAGACGCATGGCTCTAATTTTTTGGAGCAGAGCCGCAGCATATATACTGTAAGAACAGTTTCTTACTTCTGACGCGGTATGTTAGACTTATGGCACTTCAGATATGGAGGATTGTTTTGGGCAAATAAAAGGTTAAAAAAAAGTATCAGAGAAATGCAACTTGTGACGCATCTCATTTTAATCTGTGCACCATGTAACTGCCCCCAACTCATCCTACTGACTCTCCCCAAGGTGCAAGCTGGGGCAGAGACGCAGACTGTGATACATCTCATTATAATCTGTGTGCCATGTAACTCCTCACCAACTCCTCCTACTGACTCTCCCCAAGGTGCATGCTGGGGCAGAGACGCAGACTGTGATACATCTCATTATAATCTGTGATACTTTATCTTGCCATGAAGTCAATGCATTTGAACCCAGTGATACAGTATGTTGATCCCACTGCTGTCAGTGGCACTGTCCATATGTGTACTTGTGTCACCCAATGTATGTAATACAATGTATCACAGTAGCTGTGATTTTTATGACTGCTACTCAAGTTAACCACTTCTCAACCACTTGAAATTAAATGTCAACAGTAGCTGATTTCTCTATTATGACATCACGAGACAGTATCATTGAGCCTCCTAGGAGATGCCAGCAGCAGTGTTCTGTAATGACATCATGGAATCGCCTTAGAGACTGAGATAAATACACAAATGTAAACTTGTTTGTGCGTGACTTGAATTAGTTCCCAAAGGAAACCGTTAGTTTTGTGGACATCTCAGAGATAGGAAAAGTGTGGCGCTGTACGGAGAGACTAATTATCTCCACCTTAACTCTGTATCATGGCAGGTAGGAAGCAATGTGACTTTTACATACCCAAAAAGAAATGGATAATATCTATATTTCTGAACTGTTTACTTTCACAATGTTTTATGGGGTACAGAACAGATAACATGACTCCTATCAATGGATGGGAGAAAGAAGACGGATGGGGTGGGGGGGCGGGGGGGAGGGACGGAGGTAGACAACACCCAGGGGGGTTAGGTACCTGGCCTTTATTGGATAATATTTTTTTTTATAAATGTCAAAACTGATTTATTATAGATACATACACACATATTTGTTTTATTGTATTTACTTTTATATCTGGCTTGTAATTCAAAATCTTAAATGATTTGAACAGTAATATATAGAAAAGAACACATGTACTGTATACATAAATGTCAAAGCGGCAAACGTCTATGGGATCTATGGGATAGTCAAAAAAAGACACAGGAACCTTAGTGTATACAGTAGGATTAGTTATGTATAAGGCATGCTTTTTCCTTGCCCTAAGTTTAGGTCAATAACTATTGGACCAATTCTACACCGTGGGGTGTAATGTTCGACTACTTTCAGCCATATCCTTAAATTATTGTCTACAGCAGTGTTTTTCAACCACGGATCCTAGGAACCCTAGGATTCCCCGGGCATCCCTAAAGGGTTCGCTGTAATATTCAGGTCATTTTAAAATTGTACTTAATACAGAAGAATTTACAGTGCAATGCATCTTATCTCAGACGCGCTCTTGGAGAGGGTTGGGGTTCCTTACAATGCATCTGATCTCAGACGCGCTATTAGAGAGGGTTGGGGTTCCTCACACTTCATCTGATCTCAGAATCACTATTAGATAGGGTTGGGGTATATTACAATGCATCTCATCTTAGACTCGTTGTTAGAGAGGGTTGTGGTCCCTCAGAATTTTACATATGGTTACTTAACCAAAAAAAGGTTGGAAACCACTACTCTACAGTAATACCAAGGCCCCAAAAAAGACAAAGCCACAAAACGAGGGCATAATCTGCCACTTGATTTACAGATATAGCTGACCTGAGTGCTCCTCCAGATACCTCAATATACCAGACATGTCTCAGAATACCACACCATAATATTACCACAAACTACCACAGTAGGAACAGGCAATTTTTATGTTTTTATTTTTATTTTTAAAGATCCAGTTCCGAAAGCTATGGTACATCTATATTTGTCATTGTGTTCATAGGTGGACATGAAAGCAGGTGATGGACTGCACAAGTGTTATATGCCAGTTGCCACTTTGTGTTGAAAACTACCTAGAAATAGTTTTCTGTCTGTGTTACATCCCAACACATCATATATGTATATATGTATATATGTATATATATATATATATATATATATATATATATATATATATATATATATATATATATAGATTAAACCCCATATATTGAGCTAAAATGTACGGGTGCTCTGGTGTTTCAATACACAGCAATGCTATGAATAGAAGGCAATCATGGAGCTTGCTTAAAAATGTATTTAAATATTGAAACTTCTGACCACTATTGATCAGAGTAGTGGTCTGTAACATTGATAATCAAATAAATGTGTTTTCCCAGCAAGCCATTATCCCTGTTAGTGCTTGCTATTCATAACAAAACAAAGACCACCAAAAACTTTATTCAAAACCAGAACCAAAACCCCAAATATTTTAAAGGCAAAATAAAAATACCAAACCAAGTGAGCATCTCTGTGTATTTCATATGTATTTGATATCAAGAATATCTTTTAGCAGGTCTGATAAAGCAGTCCTAACCCCCCAAAGTCAGGCTTTCAGGATATCCCAGCTTCAGCGGAGGTGGCTCAATCCGTCCCTGCTTCAGCACAGCTCGCTCAATCAGTCCCTGCTTCAGCACAGGTGACTCAATCAGAGGCTGATTGAGTGATTGTGCCACCTGTGCTAAAGCTGGAATATCCTGAAAAGTTGACCTATTGTGTGGGGTTTGATGACTGGAGTTGAGTCCCCGTGTGTTAAAGAAATGTGCCTTGATTGTGCTTTTCAGGCCCTTCACTTTTACCTTTCTTCCTTACAGATCAGTTTTTAAATTCCTCTGCTGTGAACCCTCCACCGACCTGCAGTGCTCCTGCAGTCACCACTGCTTACCCTTCATGGAGCAACAGCTTCCACCCAGTAGGGAGGAATACAGAAGTCTACAGACATGGGGCCCAAGGCATGATTTTGCAACAAGGGTCTGCAGGAACACCAATGTATCTACAGCAGATCCCACAGGCAACACGCGCTTACCCTCGTGTATCGGACATGAACGGAGGATTCTACCACACTGCTACAGGAGGATACACAGGATTTGCAGGACAGGTTAGGGGAGAAGCCACAACGCAGCCTGTTACTTTCCGTCCCAACACACATTTGGAAAGACGTGCTACAATAGGGCCTTGTATAATGGCCACCCAGTATGCACAACTTCAGCAGCCACCATTCATACCCCTTAGAGGAATGCACGTTCAGGATAGGACATACCACCCAGTTCCTGGCCAATATGCTCCAACTGGTGGCAACACAGCACAGATTGGCTCCTTCTTACAGACACCCACTGGGCTGCCAATAACCTCCCCCAGGGGGAAAAGCCCAAGACCGTCCTATCCACTGGCTCATTATTCGGCAGCCCCTGATCCCCAAGCAACCAGGATAGCCGAAAATGTAAAAGTAGGAGGAGTGTCAGGTGGGTAAGGCAAACCAGGTTCAGTTGGGGGAGCACAAGGGGCAAAAAAGGAGAGATCTAGATGCTCAAATCATAGCATTTCCCCCAGTTGTTGCTATTGCAGCTAAACGTTTGTGGATGTTCCTTAAGTTGAATGCCGCTTTGTTACATAAATTGATAATATGCAAAACTGAGTATCTACTGTAGTGTATTGGTTTTCCCATTGACAAATAACACACAGGGACTTGTGAAACTCTTGTTGGCCTTTTATCATAATCTGCCCTCTTTATCACTAATGATATCCCCACCAATAAAACCTACTTCTCTTCGTCTTCATCACTCCACAATCATTATTGTGATAAAACATGGATATCTCTCATAATTTTGCATTGTGTACAGTAGTTCTTTGCACTGATTTCCATGTGTAATTAGCTTAATTCCCTTTCCCCACTGCATTGTGTTGCAGACCTTACAAGGTGAGATATGGAGAATTTTTACTAATCATTGTTCAAAATCTTCTCCTTGACCGATACCATTACCTGTTATAAAGATCTTTAATTACGGTCATTCGCCACTGTAGTGTTACAAATATATAGAACTCTACAGTATGTAGTCCTCGCCAATACTGAAGGGATTAAGCATGTGTTTGCTTTTCTTTCTTTGTGTTATTATGTACAATGTGTTGGTATTTATGATAATTGATTATTTCTCCTTTTTGATTTTGTTACAGTGTGTCAGACCTCGCTTGGAGCCCAACATATTTCCCAGGCCAGTTTAATTACACAAGGAGCAGTTCAACCTCTAATGTACCCAACTCAACCAGCTCGGAAGCTGAGCCACCTCCCAAAGTTACATATTGATGTGCAAAGCAACAAAGAATTATGTGTGCTAGTGTGGAAAAGGGGTGGGTTAAAAGATATGGAGAAGAGATTTTCAGAGGTGAAGGCCCCCTCACATATGGCTCAGAAGGTTCGTAATAACGTGCTGAGTTCAGTGCAAAAGAAGGTAAAACCAATGTCAAAGCCAGTAAATCATTCTTCTGCTCCTATACCAGGGAAGTCACCCCATGGCCCACAATCTGGTGACGAGGCTGTTCTGTTAAAAAAGATGAAACGTGTTTGTCTCTCAGGTGCCCACATTTCCAATAAGGTATCTGAAAAGATGCAGCAAAGCCGTGAAGGTACAATGGATGCAAAGACACCTGCTGTTACTCATATTAATCCTAAACTGAAGAAAACTCAGGAGATGGGGATCAAACGTAAAGATGCAAAGAATCCTGCAGTTACTCATAGTCCTGAGCGGAAGACACCTCAGGAGATGGGGATCAAATGTAAATATGCAAAAACTCCTGCAGTTACTCATAGTCCTGAGCGGAAGACACCTCAGGAGATGGGGATCAAACTTAAAAATGCAAAGACTCCTGCAGTTACTCATTGTCCTGAGCGGAAGACACCTCAGGAGATCGGGATCAAACGTAAATATGCAAAAACACCTGCAGTTACTCATAGTCCTGAGCGGAAGACACCTCAGGAGATGGGGATCAAATGTAAAGATGCAAAGTCTCCTGCAGTTACTCATAGTCCTGAGCGAAAGACACCTCAGGAGATGGGGATCAAACGTAAACAGAACAGCAATATCAAGCAGCTAGTGAAGAAAACAAAGAACCAGACCAGCGTTTTCAGTTTTGAGCAAGCGCTGGCTTGTGGTATTGATAATAACCCCAAAGCTCTCAAAAGAAAAAGTGCTAATCAGCCTGGAGTGAATTCAGAAGTCATTGGGAAGGGCAAGAAGTCATTGGAACCTTCTGAACAAGGAAAGGTGAAAGCCCATCACAGCAACCTCAGCCTCCAAATGATTAACTCTGTTCAAGTATTTCACCCATTGGGTAAAAAAGCAGGTCCCACAGGTCCAGGGGCACCCGCAGGATCCATTACACTTGGAAATAAGCTTGGACCAATGCAAGGACGCCAAAGCCAGACTTCTGCTTCTCATGTTCAGTGGTCTCTTACTAATGCGATTAAAAGGTTCATGGCCAAAAAACAGGACAGTATTTCTGGAATTAAAGGAGTCGGTATTAATGCCAGGCCTAGGCTATTTAAAATACATGAGTACACAAGACCTGACATTAAAACCAGTGAAATCAAACAACATGGGGAAAACAAAGCTTCAGTTATAGAGAATCCCAAACACTTCCCAGTGATATCCATAGAACAGGAAACTGCAGTAAGATGCATTGAAAAGGTCAGCCAAACCACTATCCCCATTCCAGCTCCTGGCATTAAAACCAGTGAAATCAAACAACGTGGGGAAAACAAAGCTTCAGTTATAGAGAATCCCAAACACTTCCCAGTGATATCCATAGAACGGAAAGCTGCAGTGACATGCATTAAAAAGGTCAGCCAAACCACTATCCCCATTCAAGCTCCTTTCAACCAGAAGCACCAGCTTTCTAACCTGCAGCACCAGCTTTCTAACCTGCAGCTTCCTATCAATGTACCCAGTAGAGTGGACAACTTCACTACATCCTTCTGTCAACAGCCTCTCCAAGAGCTTGAGGTCTCCATACCTATTCCACCAGAACAGAGAGAGGAGAGAGAGGCTATGAAAAGGAAAGCACAACTGGAGAGGGAGTAAGCCTGTCAACATACCTCCAATGGGAGGCTACAGTGCTTTGTTCAGAGGCAGGAGGATCATAACATCTCTAAACGTTACGGATACCCACCATCCAGACTTATTTCCCCCATGAGCTACTTAGGCCCTAAAAAACAAAACAAAAAAAAAGTTTGTAACATATTTTACTAAGAATATATTTAAAACTCTTCAATAAAATGTATCTATTTTTAATTGAACTCTTTATTTACTAAAGAAATTATTTACAAATGCCAAGGGTTATTGAAATTCTGCAAAATTAACTTTAGATTACCCTCTTGATGATGAGAGAGAGAGAGAGAGAGAGAGAGAGAGAGAGAGAGAGAGAGAAAGAGAGAGAGAGAGAGAGAGAGAGAGAGAGAGAGAGAGAGAGAGAGAGAGAGAGAGAGAGAGAGAGAGAGAGAGAGAGAGAAGTAAGTCAGACCCCACATATAAGAGAGAAACAGATAAATATTTAACTATATGCTTTGTCATGTTGGATGTATGTATGTACTGTATGTCTTTATTTATATAGCGCCATTTATGTAGAAAGCGCTTCACCGCAGTAATACACGTGACAATCATATAAATAATACAAATAACAGATCATGGGAATAAGTGCTTCAGACATAAAAGTAACATTTAGGAAAAGGAGTCCCTGCTCCGAAGAGCTTACAATCTAATTGGTAGGTAGAACATACAGAGACAGTAGAAGGGCGTTCTGGTAAGTGCGTCTGCAATGGGCCAAGCTTTTTGTATGCGGTCTATAGTATCAGCCACGGAGCTACTCACATGCTTCTTTAAGCAGATGTGTTAGAATGTGGGTCTTAAAGGTGGATAGAGAGGGTGCTAGTCGGGTATTGAGGGGAAGGGCATTCCAGAGGTGAGGGGCAGTCAGTGAGAAAGGTTTAAGGCAAGAGAGGGCTTTAGATACAAAAGGGGTAGATAGAAGACATCATTGGGCGGATCGCAAGAGTCGGGATGGTGCATAGCGAGAAATTAGAGCTGAGCTGTAAGGAGGGGCAGAAGAGTGTAAAGCTTTAAAAGTGAGGAGGAGAATTGAGTGTGAGATACGGGATTTGATAGGAAGCCAGGAGAGGGATTTCAGCAGGGGAGACGCTGAGACAGATTTAGGAAAGAGTAGAGTGATTCTGGCAGCAGCGTTTAGGATAGATTGTAGGGGAGACAGGTGAGAGGCAGTAAGACCGGACAGCAGAAGGTTCCAGTATTTGAGATGGTAGAGAATGAGGGTCTGTGTCAGAGTTTTAGCTGTCGAGCAACAGTGGAAGGGCGTATCTTTGTAATATTGCGGAGGAAAAAACGACAGGTTTAGCTATCTATTGAATGTGAGAGAGGAGTCTGTGACCCCCAGGGCAGCGTGCTTGGGCTACTGCATGTATAGTAGTTCTTCCAACAGTAATGTGGAAGGTGGTAGTAGGGCCAGGTTTGGCATGAAATATAAGGAGTTCTGTTTTTGACATGTTAAATTTAAGTCGGCGGAGGATCATGTTGCATTGGGCTTCTCTTCCTTGTGTTTATACTGTACAATGTCACATACCCAGTAGCACTCCTTAAGACAAATATATATGGTGAGGTGGGTCTGGGGTTGAGTTTACATGGGTTTGTGTGCGCAGATTTAAATTGTTTGGAGGTCTGTGACTCCTCCCCGTTTCCAAACTTACTCTGCCCACCTTTAAAGCAGCAGTCCAAGCTGTCGTTTAAACAAAAAAATCCCTTTGATATGTGCATCAATACAATCCACACATTGATAAGTAATTAGCTAAGTTGCGATTGATCGGTGAAGATTCGGCTCGGGGGTTCACTATATGGTTGCCAGTGTAGCAGAAGAGGACCAAAAATGCAAAGTTCTCTGGGGTGATCATGTGACCAGGCAGTCACTGGATACAATTGAGTTTTGCACAGCTAGGGAGAGGGCAGTGTTCAAAAAAGGGGGGTAGGGGTTGCCAGAGCCTGTTTCAAAAGAGGAAGGGGATGTGACTTTGTAAATGGTTGCTATAGAAACAAAAAATGATTGTTACATTATGATACATTAAAATTTAAATTCAGAGTTGTTTAAAAAAAAAGTACTACTACTAGTAGCATTATACTAAAAAATAATACAGATGCACAGTAATACCCTCTATAGATATACCAAGAATTGTTAAGTGTGAGTGTGTGTGTGTGAGTTTATGACATGTGGAAGGAAGGTGGAGGGGTGAGAGTCATGGCGAGGGGAGGGGGGTGAAGGAGAGACATGGCGAGGGGAGGGGGGTGAAAGAGACATGGCGAGGGGAGGAGGGTGAAAGAGAGACATAGGGAGGGGGGAGAAAAAGAGACATGGGAATGGGTTTAAAAGAGAGACATGGGGAGGGGTGAAAGAGACATGGGGAGCAGGTGAAAAAGACATGGGGAGTAGGTGAAAGAGTCATGGGGAGCGGCGGTGAAGAGACATGGGAGCAGGGGTAAAGAGACATGGGGAGCAGGGGTGAAGAGACATGGGAGCAGGGGTGAAGAGACATGGGGAGAGGGGTTGAAAGAGACATTGGGAGGGGAGGGTGAAAGAGACATGGGGAGGTGATCGAGAGACATTTAGAGGGGGGGTGATAGAGAGACATTTGGAGGGGGGGGATGATAGAGAAACACGGGGGGGGGGTGCAAGAGACATAGAGAGGGGGGTGAAAGAGAGCTATGGGGTGGGGCGTGAAAAAGAGACATGGGTAGAGGGGTGAAAGAGACATGAGGAGGGAGGCGATAGAGAGACATGAGGAGGGAGGCGATAGAGAGACATGGGGGGATGAAAGAGACATGGGGAGGGGGGGTGAAAGAAAGACATGGGGGGAGTGAAAGAAATCCATGGGGAGGGTGGGTCCATGATCCTCAGTTGCTTGAAGAGTAGGCCCGGGTGAGTGGTTTTTTCTTCTTCACAGGTCCGGGAGATGTTGATCGGACGGCTTCTTAGGGTCAAATAAGACATGACAGACCTTATATAAGGCCTGTGGCATCACATTTGACTGACAAATGATATATCCACCAATCTAATTGGTGGATGTACCATGTGATGGCTTCCATTTTATTTATTGGCAGAAATTACATCATCTTAAGTGATTGGATAATAAAGGAACTATTGGATCTCAATATAAATGTAGAAAATATGCAGGGCCAAAGCTATGACAATGCTACAAATATGCGGGGAAAGCATAATGGAGTTCAAAGACATGTTGAACATGAACCCACGTGCGTTTTATGTACCATGTAGTTCTCATTATTTGAACCTAGTGGTTAACAACACTGCCAAACCCAATATAGGTGCCATTTAAATTTTGGGCTTAATTCAACCGTTGTATAATTTCTTCCCCAGGTCCACCAACAGATAGATCATTCTTTTAAAATCCTTACCCAATTTAACACTAAAGAGAGTTTGTGAAACACGTTGGGAGCCTCGTATTGATGCAGTTAGACCAATTCGATACCACCTGGGAGCGCTCTATGTTGCAGTAGTGTATATTAAAGAAGTTGTGACATTTAAAAGTGAACATCATGGCCCCCAGAGTAGAGCTGTTGCGTACACTCTCGCAAAATGTATTTGTGACTATAAATTCATATGTTGTGTAATATTTTGGTATGACATATTAAGTACAATCAATCCAGTGAGCAAGCAGTCTATAAACTATGACAAAAACAAGTCCAAAGACCAAATCTGGGGCTCCAAAAAACAATCCCAACAGTAGATTTGTGGCCCTGTTTGTTTAAATCAAAAACACTACAGTAATGTCCAATCCTTTCTCTCATAAATAGAAAGGTATCCTTACCAACTCCACTTATAAATGGTGTAAATGATCAGTCTAGGGGTTTACAGTATATACATGTAGAAAAGATGGCGCCTAGCTGGTTCTGCTCTGTTATTGAGCTATCACAAATCAGCTGTAAATGTTCACATGGAATGGCACCTAGTTAACTTTTTAAATCAATAACTGTAGACTTGCTAGTCAGCCAATATCATAGACTCTATCCTCAATAATAACAAAGTGGAGACTCACGGTTATCAAAGGGTGCATCAGTTCAATCCTGCTCCTGTGGGTTGCTGCAGGGCACCTTTTGGTGTGTTGTTCGCTAGGGAGATAGTACAAAGTGAAAAATGTGCGATGCACAACCGGAACGAAAAAATAAATGAACTGGAGAGAGGGTACAATAACTACACAATTTGCTTTTAATAACTCATCTAATCAAATGACCGGCAACAAAACGCGCGCACACAGAGGTTTTCAAACATCTCTATGGAGCTTGGTCCCACCCCCCGTTCGCGTCACGTGTCATTCACGCGCGGCGCGTTCACGGGACGATCGTGCACCACTCCCCAGCTGCGATACAACACCCGTAACAATGCCCACCTGTCTCCTGCGCTCTGCGTCCAATCACAGCTCCCGCGGGGCCACACCTCCGTTCCGCCTCTCACTTTCATTGCTCCAGTCCTCCTATTTAATCTCTGCTTGCTCAGTCACACAATGCTGAGCATAGACCATAGTAGCCTTGTGTTCCTACATTCCTGCTGTGCCTTGTGCCTTGCCTCTCTTGCTTTCAGTTTGACCTCATGTGTACCGACCCGGCTAGACTCTTGGACGCTCTCTGTATAACGACCCCAGCTTGCCCTCGACTACCTGCATCTCTCCATCCCTGACCACGGATATAGGACATTCTTTTAACCCACCAGCTCCAACCCTCGACCTCGGCACAACGGACATCTACCGTTACTGGCTCCTCCCCATGACCGCGGCAAGTATCTGGACTACCCTCTCTCTCCAACCCCGACCCGGCTACGCTGACAATCCAGGCGTGCCTCCACTGCTGTGGGTGCGCAGTTTCTACTTTCCCACCTCAGTACCGGGGGTCCGCCTTGTTCGTGGTGAGTGCAAGGGTCACAATTAGAGAGGGTTGGGGTTCCTTACAATGCATCTGATCTCAGACGCGCTATTAGAGAGGGTTGGGGCTCCTTTGAATGCATCTGATCTCAGACGCGCTATTAGAGAAAGTTGGGATTCCTTACAATGCAGATTTCAGACGCGCTGTTAGAGAGGGTTGGGGCTCCTTACAATGTATTTGATCAATGCATTGTAAGGAACCCCAACCCTCTCTAGTGTGTATTTGTGAACTGTAAGGTGCTTGACTAATACACTGGAAGAATATCATTGTTTTCGATTAAAAATATCAAAGAATGTGTTACTTTAACGAGCGCTTTCTCTTTTTTTGAATCTCCAATATACTATTTGCCAAGTGGGACTGATGAAATCACCAAAAACTACTGTAGCAGGTCCCCTTTGGTTGTCAATACGTTACTTTGAAGTGGAAGGGAGAGACCTACTGAGGCCAATATACTAAGCATCGCAAACTGAGCGGGGGGAGGGGTGGAGGGTTTCGGCGCATGTCAAACTTCAATTGCACTCGTGTACTAAGTTCAAATTTCTCCATCTGCGCCCAGCCCCAAAATGCTGTTTAGCGCACAGAAATGGATTGCACTTGGTGTATAAAAGTCAATGGTACATACTAATATCTATATAAATATATACAGTGTTCGACAAATCACCCAAAAATCTACTCGCCCAACCAAAAAATCTACTCGCCACCTAGTCCCGCCCCCAACCCCGCCCCTAGTCCCGCCCCCAACCCTATCCCTAGTCCCGCCCCAAACCCCGCCCCTAGTCCCGCCCCCAACCCCGCCCCCAACCCCGCTTTAAAATAAAACATATGAATAAAATCCATTTAAATGACAAATATATTTATTGTATTACATTATACTACAATTAGCCCTTGTTACGTGTGTGTGTGTGTGTGTGTGTGTGTGTGTGTCTGTGTAAATGTCGATCTAGAAATAAAAGCCAGGTGTGAATGACTAGTTTCCTGCACCCCTTAATCAGTGTCTGGATGCCCCCGCTTCACAATATCTAAAGCAGAACCCCCATTCACCTGCGCTCCGGCGTCATGACGTCACGTTGCCCTAGTAACGTGACGTCACATGACCTCACAGCGTCATTTTGATGCCGCGTTGCCATGGCGACGCAGGAAGGAAGCCGCCGGAGCCTAGGTAAGTGAAGGTTTACAGAGGCCCTGCAGCTCCCCCGGCACTTAATTTAAGTGCCTTCGGGAAGCGCGCGGGGCCTCTGTAAACCCCACGCCCCCCAGCCGGCAGTCTCGCGCCCCCCGTGGGGGTCGCACCCCCCAGTTTGCGCACCGCTGTTCTAGAAATCCAATCGGATAAGGCTCTTCCTGCACGCTTTTGCACAACTCCCAGCTACTAGAATATCCCCCTGTGTCTATCCAAGAGGAGGTTTTAGTGTACTGACAAAAACATCCCAAAATAAATTGTAATTAAGGCCGCGAGGTGTCACTGTATATAGAACATAGATCCAGTAGCACTCTCATTGTAAAAGACTCATCTCTATCCCCCCACAAATAAGCAGGGGGACCCATTCAAAGCCCATAATGTGTATGTCTGAAGCATTAAAGCAAAGTGCAGTGCTGTACCAAAGTAGTAGTTTAGTTTAGACTGCCCTTGAATGGAGTTGAACACTTCCCCAGTGCTGGAATTAGACATAAAAGGTCTATGCAGCAACATAGAGTAGTTGTGTTTAGACGCATGGCTCTATTTTTTGGAGCAGAGCCGCAGCATATATACTGTAAGAACAGTTTCTTACTTCTGACGCGGTATGTTAGACTTATGGCACTTCAGATATGGAGGATTGTTTTGGGCAAATAAAAGGTTAAAAAAAAGTATCAGAGAAATGCAACTTGTGACGCATCTCATTTTAATCTGTGCACCATGTAACTGCCCCCAACTCATCCTACTCACTCTCCCCAAGGTGCAAATTGGGGCAGAGACGCAGAATGTGATACATCTGATTATAATCTGTGCACCATGTAACTCCCCCCAACTCCTTCTACTGACTCTCCCCAAGGTGCAAGCTGGGGCAGAGACGCAGACTGTGATACATCTCATTATAATCTGTGTGCCATGTAACTCCTCCCCAACTCCTCCTACTGACTCTCCCCAAGGTGCATGCTGGGGCAGAGACGCAGACTGTGATACATCTCATTATAATCTGTGATACTTTATCTTGCCATGAAGTCAATGCATTTGAACCCAGTGATACAGTATGTTGATCCCACTGCTGTCAGTGGCACTGTCCATATGTGTACTTGTGTCACCCAATGTATGTAATACAATGTATCACAGTAGCTGTGATTTTTATGACTGCTACTCAAGTTAACCACTTCTCAACCACTTGAAATTAAATGTCAACGGTAGCTGATTTCTCTATTATGACATCAGGAGACAGTATCATTGAGCCTCCTAGGAGATGCCAGCAGCAGTGTTCTGTAATGACATCATGGAATCGCCTTAGAGACTGAGATAAATACACAAATGTAAACTTGTTTGTGCGTGACTTGAATTAGTTCCCGAAGGAAACCGTTAGTTTTGTGGACATCTCAGAGATAGGAAAAGAGTGGCGCTGTACAGAGAGACTAATTATCTCCACCTTAACTCTGTATCATGGCAGGTAGGAAGCAACGTGACCTTTACATACCCAAAAAGAAATGGATAATATCTATATTTCTGAACTGTTTACTTTCACAATGTTTTATGGGGTACAGAACAGATAACATGACTCCTATCAATGGATGGGAGAAAGAAGACGGATGGGGTGGGGGGCGGGGGAGAAGGACGGAGGTAGACAACACCCAGGGGGGTTAGGTACCTGGCCTTAATTGGATAATATTTTTTTTTATAAATGTCAAAACTGATTTATTATAGATACATACACACATATTTGTTTTATTGTATTTACTTTCATATCTGGCTTGTAATTCAAAATCTTAAATGATTTGAACAGTAATGTATAGAAAAGAACACATGTACTGTATACATAAATGTTAAAGCGGCAAACGTCTATGGGATCTATGGGATAGTAAAAAAAGACACAGGAACCTTAGTGTATACAGTAGGATTAGTTATGTATAAGGCGTGCTTTTTCCTTGCCCTAAGTTTAGGTCAATAACTATTGGACCAATTCTACACCGTGGGGTGTAATGTTCGACTACTTTCAGCCATATCCTTAAATTATTGTCTACAGCAGTGTTTTTCAACCACGGATCCTAGGAACCCTAGGATTCCCCGGGCATCCCTAAAGGGTTCGCTGTAATTTTCAGGTCATTTTTAAATTGTACTTAATACAGAAGAATTTACAGTACAATGCATCTTATCTCAGACGCGCTATTGGAAAGGGTTGGGGCTCCTTACAATGCATCTGATCTCAGACACGCTATTAGAGAGGGTTGGGGCTCCTTACAATGCATCTGATCTCAGAAGCGCTATTAGAGAGGATTGGGGTTCCTCACACTTCATCTGATCTCAGACGCACTATTAGATAAGGTTGGGGTATATTACAATGCATCTCATCTTAGACTCGCTGTTAGAGAGGGTTGGGGTCCCTCAGAATTTCACATATGGTTCCTTAACCAAAAAAAGGTTGGAAACCACTACTCTACAGTAATACAAAGGCCCCAAAAAAGACAAAGCCACAAAACGAGGGCAGAATCTGCCACTTGATTTACAGATATAGCTGACCTGAGTGCTCCTCCAGATACCTCAATATACCAGACGTCTCAGAATACCACACCATAATATTACCACAAAATACCACAGTAGGAACAGGCAATTTTTATGTTTTTATTTGTATTTTTAAAGATCCAGTTCCGAAAGCTATGGTACATCTATATTTGTCATTGTGTTCATAGGTGGACATGAAAGCAGGTGATGGACTGCACAAGTTTTATATGCCAGTTGCCACTTTGTGTTGAAAACTACCTAGAAATAGTTTTCTGTCTGTGTTACATCCCAACACATCATATATGTATATGTATATATGTATATATGTATATATATATATATATATATATATATATATATATATATATATATATATATATATATGGGGTTTAATCTATATATATATATATATATAGATTAAACCCCATATATTGAGCTAAAATGTACGGGTGCTCTGGTGTTTCAATACATAGCAATGCTATAGAAGGCAATCATGGAGCTTGCTTAAAAATGTATTTAAATATTGAAACTTCTGACCACTATTGATCAGAGTAGTGGTCTGTAACATTGATAATCAAATAAATGTGTTTTCCCAGCAAGCCATTATCCGTGTTAGTGCTTGCTATTCATAACAAAACAAAGACCACCAAAAACTTTATTCAAAACCAGAACCAAAACCCCAAATATTTTAAAGGCAAAATAAAAATACCAAGCCAAGTGAGCATCTCTATGTATTTCATATGTATTTGATATCAAGAATATCTTTTAGCAGGTCTGTTAAAGCAGTCCTAACCCCCCAAAGTCAGGCTTTCAGGATATCCCAGCTTCAGCGGAGGTGGCTCAATCCGTCCCTGCTTCAGCACAGCTCGCTCAATCAGTCCCTGCTTCAGCACAGGTGACTCAATCAGAGGCTAATTGAGTGATTGTGCCACCTGTGCTAAAGCTGGAATATCCTGAAAAGTTGACCTATTGTGGGGGGGGGGGGGGCTTGATGACTGGAGTTGAGTCCCCGTGTGTTAAAGAAATGTGCCTTGAATGTGCTTTTCACGCCTTTCACATTTACCTTTCTTCCTTACAGATCAGTTTTTAAATTCCTCTGCTGTGAACCCTCCACCGACCTGCAGTGCTCCTGCAGTCACCACTGCTTACCCTTCATGGAGCAACAGCTTCCACCCAGTAGGGAGGAATACAGAAGTCTACAGACATGGGGCCCAAGGCATGATTTTGCAACAAGGGTCTGCAGGAACACCAATGTATCTACAGCAGATCCCACAGGCAACACGCGCTTACCCTCGTGTATCGGACATGAACAGAGGATTCTACCACACTGCTACAGGAGGATACGCAGGATTTGCAGGACAGGTTAGGGGAGAAGCCACAACGCAGCCTGTTACTTTCCGTCCCAACACACATTTGGAAAGACGTGCTACAATAGGGCCTTGTATAATGGCCACCCAGTATGCACAACTTCAGCAGCCACCATTCATACCCCTTAGAGGAATGCACGTTCAGGATAGGACATACCACCCAGTTCCTGGCCAATATGCTCCAACTGGTGGCAACACAGCACAGATTGGCTCCTTCTTACAGACACCCACTGGGCTGCCAATAACCTCCCCCAGGGGGAAAAGCCCAAGACCGTCCTATCCACTGGCTCATTATTCGGCAGCCCCTGATCCCCAAGCAACCAGGATAGCCGAAAATGTAAAAGTAGGAGGAGTGTCAGGTGGGTAAGGCAAACCAGGTTCAGTTGGGGGAGCACAAGGGGCAAAAAAGGAGAGATCTAGATGCCCAAATCATAGCATTTCCCCCAGTTGTTGCTATTGCAGCTAAATGTTTGTGGATGTTCCTTAAGTTGAATACCGCTTTGTTCATAAATTGATAATATGCAAAACTGAGTATCTACTGTAGTGTATTGGTTTTCCCATTGACAAATAACACACAGGGACTTGTGAAACTCTTGTTGGCCTTTTATCATAATCTGCCCTCTTTATCACTAATGATATCCCCACCAATAAAACCTACTTCTCTTCGTCTTCATCACTCCACCATCATTATTGTGATAAAACATGGATATCTCTCATAATTTTGCATTGTGTACAGTAGTTCTTTGCACTGATTTCCATGTGTAATTAGCTTAATTCCCTTTCCCCACTGCATTGTGTTGCAGACCTTACAAGGTGAGATATGGAGAATCTTTACTAATCATTGTTCAAAATCTTCTCCTTGACCGATACCATTACCTGTTATAAAGATCTTTAATTACGGTCATTCGCCACTGTAGTGTTACAAATATATAGAACTCTACAGTATGTAGTCCTCGCCAATACTGAAGGGATTAAGCATGTGTTTGCTTTTCTTCCTTTGTGTTATTATGTACAATGTGTTGGTATTTATGATAATTGATTATTTCTCCTTTTTGATTTTGTTACAGTGTGTCAGACCTCGCTTGGAGCCCAACATATTTCCCAGGCCAGTTTAATTACACAAGGAGCAGTTCAGCTTGCTGCTAATGAAAAAAGTGAACCACCTCTAATGTACCCAACTCAACCAGCTCGGAAGCTGAGCCACCTCCCAAAGTTACATATTGATGTGCAAAGCAACAAAGAGTTATGTGTGCCAGTGTGGAAAAGGGGTGGGTTAAAAGATATGGAGAAGAGATCTTCAGAGGTGAAGGCCCCCTCACATATTGCTCAGAAGGTTCGTAATAACGTGCTGAGTTCAGTGAAGACTAAGTGTCCGTCAAAGTCTGATGGGGTACCAAAGTGCTCCACAGTGGAAACAAAGAAGAAAAAGATCCTTTATTCAGCTGCAAAGGATCAAGTCCCTCAAACTGCACTGCAAAAGAAGGTAAAACCAATGTCAAAGCCAGTAAATCATTCTTCTGCTCCTATACCAGGGAAGTCACCCCATGGCCCACAATCTGGTGACGAGGCTGTTCTGTTAAAAAAGATGAAACGTGTTTGTCTCTCAGGTGCCCACATTTCCAATAAGGTATCTGAAAAGATGCAGCAAAGCCGTGAAGGTTCAATGGATGCAAAGACACCTGCTGTTACTCATATTAATCCTAAACTGAAGAAAACGCAGGAGATAGGGATCAAACGTAAAGATGCAAAGACTCCTGCAGTTACTCATAGTCCTGAGCGGAAGACACCTCAGGAGATGGGGATCAAACTTAAAAATGCAAAGACTCCTGCAGTTACTCATAGTCCTGAGCGGAAGACACCTCAGGAGATCGGGATCAAACGTAAAGATGCAAAGACTCCTGCAGTTACTCATTGTCCTGAGCGGAAGACACCTCAGGAGATCGGGATCAAACATAAATATGCAAAAACACCTGCAGTTACTCATAGTCCTGAGCGGAAGACACCTCAGGAGATGGGGATCAAACTTAAAAATGCAAAGACTCCTGCAGTTATTCATTGTCCTGAGCGGAAGACACCTCAGGAGATCGGGATCAAACGTAAATATGCAAAAACTCCTGCAGTTACTCATAGTCCTGAGCGGAAGACACCTCAGGAGATAGGGATCAAACGTAAAGATGCAAAGACTCCTGCAGTTACTCATTGTCCTGAGCGGAAGACACCTCAGGAGATCGGGATCAAACGTAAATATGCAAAAACTCCTGCAGTTACTCATAGTCCTGAGCGGAAGAAACCTCAGGAGATGGGGATCAAATGTAAAGGTGCAAAGTCTCCTGCAGTTATTCATTGTCCTGAGCGGAAGACACCTCAAGAGATGGGGATCAAATGTAAACAGAACAGCAATATCAAGCAGCTAGTGAAGAAAACAAAGAACCAGACCAGCGTTTTCAGTTTTGAGCAAGCGCTGGCTTGTGGTACTGATAATAACCCCAAAGCTCTCAAAAGAAAAAGTGCTAATCAGCCTGGAGTGAATTCAGAAGTCCTTGGGAAGGGCAAGAAGTCATTGGAACCTTCTGAACAAGGAAAGGTGAAAGCCCATCACAGCAACCTCAGCCTCCAAATGATTAACTCTGTTCAAGTATTTCACCCATTGGGTAAAAAAGCAGGTCCCACAGGTCCAGGGGCACCCGCAGGATCCATTACACTTGGAAATAAGCTTGGACCAATGCAAGGACGCCAAAGCCAGACTTCTGCTTCTCATGTTCAGTGGTCTCTTACTGATGCGATTAAAAGGTTCATGGCCAAAAAACAGGACAGTATTTCTGGAATTAAAGGAGTCGGTATTAATGCCAGGCCTAGGCTATTTAAAATACATGAGTACACAAGACCTGACATTAAAACCAGTGAAATCAAACAACATGGGGAAAACAAAGCTTCAGTTATAGAGAATCCCAAACACTTCCCAGTGATATCCATAGAACAGGAAGCTGCAGTAAGATGCATTGAAAAGGTCAGCCAAACCACTATCCCCATTCAAGCTCCTTTCAACCAGAAGCACCAGCTTTCTAACCTGCAGCTTCCTATCAATGTACCCAGTAGAGTGGACAACTTCACTCCATCCTTCTGTCAACAGCCTCTCCAAGAGCTTGAGGTCTCCATACCTATTCCACCAGAACAGAGAGAGGAGAGAGAGGCTATGAAAAGGAAAGCACAACTGGAGAGGGAGTAAGCCTGTCAACATACATCCAATGGGAGGCTACAATGCTTTGTTCAGAGGCTGGAGGATCATAACATCTCTAAACGTTACGGATACCCACCATCCAGACTTATTTCCCCCATGAGCTACTTAGGCCCTAAAAAACAAAACAAAAAAAAAAACCCTGACTAATCTGTAACTGATGCCAAGCTCTGTGACTATCTGTAAATAAGATTTATATTTATAAGTCAGTTTTTAACATATTTTACTAAGAATATATTTAAAACTCTTCAATAAAATGTATCTATTTTTAATTGAACTCTTTATTTACCAAATAAATTATTTACAAATGCCAAGGGTTATTGAAATTCTGCATATTAACTTTAGATTACCCTCTTGATGATACGAGAGAGAGAGAGAGAGAGAGAGAGAGAGAGAGAGAGAGATAGAGAGAGAGAGAGATAAGTAAGTCAGACCCCACATATGAGAGAGAATCAGATAAATATTTAACTATATGCTTTGTCCTGTTGGATGTTGTATGTATGTAATGTATGTCTTTATTTATATAGCGCCATTTATGTAGAAAGCGCTTCACCGCAGTAATACACGTGACAATCATATAAATAATACAAATAACAGATCATGGGAATAAGTGCTTCAGACATAAAAGTAATATTTAGGAAAAGGAGTCCCTGCTCCGAAGAGCTTACAATCTAATTGGTAGGTAGAACATACAGAGACAGTAGAAGGGCGTTCTGGTAAGTGCGTCTGCAATGGGCCAAGCTTTTTGTATGCGGTCTATAGTATCAGCCACGGAGCTACTCACATGCTTCTTTAAGCAGATGTGTTAGAATGTGGGTCTTAAAGGTGGATAGAGAGGGTGCTAGTCGGGTATTGAGGGGAAGGGCATTCCAGAGGTGAGGGGCAGTCAGTGAGAAAGGTTTAAGGCGAGAGAGGGCTTTATGGACAAAAGATAGTTTCCGTGGGCGCCTATATTAACAACTACTATAAAAGGATATACGAAAACCAAGCCTGTTGGCTGTGAAGAAACGTGGCTCCTCACGGTGTGCTTGAAAGAAAAGAAAAAGCACAACACATAGCGTAATACTGTAGAATGTAAGACAAACAACATTTAAGACAACATATAACAGCTGAGAACTGGATAGGTGAATTTAACACAATAAAAACATTTAATAACAGTTAATAATTAATATAATGCACAATACACATGGACATATATTATGTGAACAAGTAAAATGAATGAATTAATGGTTCTAATACTCCGTAGCACCAATGATGATGGTTGCAATGCCTACTCACCAGATGGAATAGGTTTGCAGGCAGTGGATAATTTAGAGAGTATCCCCTCTCGTTTCTGTAAGCTGCTCTCTGCTAACTGGCGTCTCCGTCTGCTCGTGGATGTAACTCATCAAACAGGAACTCCTGCAACACGCTGGGGAGGACGTCCGGTAGATGGTAAACAGCAGCAGCTGATTCGGCACGCCGTCGGCAACGGGAAACTAGCCGGTTAGTGGCGCACACAGATTCGCCAATGCGTGGGGATACTGACACCAAGGTGCTGGGTATTAAAATCGCCACCCTATGCGTTTCGAGAGCGCTCTGCTCTCTTCCTCAGGGGTATATGAAATAAAAGTCCAGCGACATCCTTTAAATACAGGGTCCGCAATTTTAGTAAGTAATTTCACCTGCAGCTGATTGCACATGCGCAGTGGAAAAAATGAGGTAGTTCTTGAAAATGGTTGTGTAATCAAACACATGCGCAATTGAACAGTCAAAAATGATATTGCAAAAAGCTACTACAATTTGTATACAGCTGTTATACGTAACAAACAACATTGACATGACAAACTTATTCTGTGAATAACAAATAGCATATATAACTAACAAAATATATTTATATATTTACATAATTAATCTAAAATAAAAAATATAATCAAATTTTTTTTACGTGATACACTCATATATGAACTTTATAATCGTGATCTATAATGAATTGATGTGCCCATTGATAACTAGTGTAACTTAATATAATGATAATTAAAATATTTGTGAATGTGTTATGCTAATAATAGTGTACTTATGATATATGTAGGAGGAGCCTACTGTTAGAAGTGAAATAGACACTATTATCTGAGGTATGTCTATTGAATGGACGATGGTAATTTTAACCCACCAAAAAGGATTTCAAATCAAATTCTACATTTAAGCCCATTGGGGACAGAGTGCGTAACTCATAAATCCAATAGGATTCTCTTCTCCCCAAAAGGCTCAATGTATTTCCTCCTCTCCAGTGTGGTGTAATACACTCTATCCCTACACATCTTAGACCTTTCGGATCTCGATTGTGCACCTGAAGAAAATGATTGGACACATTGTGTGTAACTAAACCGGTTTTAATATTGTATATATGTTCGTACAAATGTCTTTTTATAGCTTTTGTGGTCATACCCACATACTGCAGACCACATGGACATTCAAGTAGATATATAACAAAAGAACTACTACATGTGATATGTTGCTTGATTTTATACTGTTTTTGGGTTTTATTTGATATAAAGTTAGTTTTTTTGGTACTGTATTTGCATGCCGTGCATTTGTTACAGAGGAAGTATCCCCCACAAAGTGCTGCATTGCGATGAAGAGGCTGCAGTGATGGACAGCTAGGTGCCAGTCTCTGTCCAGTGTAAGGGGGTCACCCCCGGTTCCCCTGATTTTCCTTTGCCCCCTGCCTTACCCCTGTGGCAGTGGGGGAAGGGGACGGCGACTTCTCCTGGCGGGCACCGCCCTCTTGGTTTTGGCGCGAGCTTCGCCCATGCGCAGTAAAGATCGCGCACGCGGTCCCCATAGAAAAGAGCTTTGCCAAGGACTACAATTCCCAGCAGCCTCAGGGGACTGCACTTTCACCTTTGTCACAGGCAGCATTGAAGCCAATAGAGCTGGCAGATTCTCATGCTGCAGAGTTGCAACAATGTTGTGTGCAGACAGGGTTTTTGTCAGTTGCAGCACGTTGGGCAGTCAGAGACCGGAGCAGCCCAGGGAAGGAGGTAGGGTACAGGAGTCAGGGACTCCCTGTACTAGGCTAGCACCCCCAGGGCCCGAGATAGCTCAGCTCCCCAGTAAGGTGAGTGTTGCCAGGGACAGCCCTCAGGTCAGGGACCCTGCCACTTACATTAGTGGGA
>NW_027456012.1:0-26805 GCF_040206685.1 Ascaphus truei | reverse complement strand
GAAATCATAAAATAAACTCCTACTCCTCTTAGAAGACTAAGTATACGTGCAGCTTCAGCCTTTACTACCTGGATGGACACCTAAACTGGTTACCACCCCAAAACAGGTACTACCATAGCTTAACATATAAAGTCTCTGAATACAGCAATACAGGGTTTCGCTTATCTGTTACTCCAGGGTTTGGAGCAGACGTCCCCGCTTCAGCATGGTCTTGCATCCTTCCTTCCTAAGGGAGCTCAGCCCCATGAGAGCTCAGAGAATCTCTCCTCTGTAAGTCCACTGTTAAGGACAGGACATCCCCGTATCAGCACAGTCTCTCGTCCTTCCTTCTTCTTCCTGGGATTAGCAACTCAGGCAGTCCCTGCAGACTCCGCAACCTCCGTCCAGCGGGTCTAAGGAACTGTGCCAGCCTCTTCTTTAGCTGGAGAGCACTTTCTATCTCCCCCTTCTCTGGGTAAAACAGTCTCTCTCTGTGTATATTCACTTCTTTGCTGGCCACTACTTTATCAACTTATTCTACATGTCTTCAGAGAATGATAAAGAGCATTGAAAAACAGGAGAGAAAGAGAGAGATATTTTATTTTAATAACTCACTATTGAAGCAGGGGGTCTCCGAGGCAGAATCTCATTCATTTCAGCCACGGGGATCCCCAGCTTCCCGAGTTACAAGCCCCAGTATGGGTACCGGTATCTCACTGCATTGTTTAAATCTTTGGGGAAATTACCCCTACCCCCTCTACACTCATCATAACACATATAAATGGGCAAAGGGACTAGCAGCCAAAAATGGCTAATATCACATTTTCCCATTTGTTTGCAAAACAAAAGAAATACACAATAACATAACATTGACATAACAGGACAAAACATTACATAGTTACATACATAGTTACAAAGTAGATGAGGTTGAAAAAAGACGTAGGTCCATCAAGTTCAACCTATGCTAAATTTAGACAACAGATACTTTATCCTATATCTATACTTACTTATTGATCCAGAGGAAGGCACACAAAAAACCCCATTAAGGGGAAAAATTAATTCCTTCCGGACTCCAAGAATTGGCAATTGGATTAATCCCTGGATCAACATCCTTCCCATATATACTTATTTGGTATATCCCTGTATACCTTTCCCATCTAAAAAGATGTCCAACCTTTTTTTGAACAAATCTATTGTATCTTCCATCACAGTCTCCATTGGTAATGAATTCCACATTTTAACTGCCCTTACTGTAAAGAACCCTTTCCTTTGTTGCTAGTGAAATTTCCTTTCCTCCAACCTTAAGGGATAGCCCTGAGTCCTTTGTACTGCCCGTGGGATGAATAGTTCTTTTGAAAGCTCCTTGTATTGTCCCTGAATATACACTGGCGACACACTTTATTCGAGCTCGGCTAGTCCCACGAATTCGGGTATACCCGGGTGTATTGAGGTTTGTGACTGTTTTCTGCCCGAGTGCATTGAGGTATTTTCCAGGCAGGGATTAAAGCATCTTATTCCCGCTGGCTGCAATACTGCACAGTATATATATATATACTGCATTACAATTCATGAATTTATGCCATCTGGTAGACACGCGAAGCATTGCAGCCTATTAAATCCTAATCATTATCATTTAACAGATCAGCCGCCCGTCAGCCAGGCATGAACCCAGGCTGGGAAGGCAAACGCAACGGGGCTTGTCAGAGGTGAGGAGCGGCGCATTCCAGGTATCTGCCAGGTACATACTGGGTATTTGCTTGAATAAAGTGTGTCGGTGCAGTATTTGTATATAGTTATCATGTCCCCTCTTAGACGCCTCTTTTCAAATGTAAATAATTCTAATTTAGCTAGCCTCTCCTCATAAGTTAGAATGTCCATCCCCTTTATTAATTTGGTAGCTCTTCTCTGCACTCCCTCCCATTCTCTCCTCCCCCTTCGCCCCCATTCTCCCCCCCCCTTCCCTCCCATTCTCTCCCCCCCTTCCCTCCCATTCTCTCCCACCCAATTCCCTCCCATTCTCTCCCCCCCTTCCCTCCCATTCTCTCCCCCCCTTCCCTCCCATTCTCTCCCCCCCTTCCCTCCCATTCTCTCCCCCCTTCCCTCCCATTCTCCCCCCCCTTCCCTCCCATTCTCTCCCCCCCTTCCCTCCCATTCTCTCCCCCCCTTCCCTCCCATTCTCTCCTCCCCTTCCCTCCCATTCTCTCCCCCCCTTCCCTCCCATTCTTTCCCCCCTTCCTCCCATTCTCTCCCCCCTTCCTAACATTCTCTCCCCCTTCCCTCGCACCCCCCTTCCTTCCCATTCTCTCCCCTCCCCTTCCCTCCCATTCTCTCCCCTCCCATTCTCTCCCCCCCTTCCCTCCCATTCTCTCCCCCCCTTCCCTCCCATTCTCTCCCCCCCTTCCCTCCCATTCTCTCCCCCCTTCCTCCCATTCTCTCCCCCCTTCCTAACATTCTCTCCCCCTTCCCTCGCACCCCCCTTCCTTCCCATTCCCTCCCCTCCCCTTCCCTCCCATTCTCTCCCCTCCCATTCTCTCCCCCCCTTCCCTCCCATTCTCTCCCCCCCTTCCCTCCCATTCTCTCCCCCACTTCCCTCCTATTTTCTCCCCCCCTTCCCTCCCATTCTCCCCCCCTTCCCTCCCATTCTCTCCCCCCCTTCCCTCCCATTCTCTCCCCCCCTTCCCACCCATTCTCTCCCCCACTTCCCTCCCATTTTCTCCCCCCCTCCCTCCCATTCTCTCTCCCCCCATTCTGTCGGCCTCTCTCTCCCCATTGGTTATTGAAGTGTCATGTGACCCTGCTTGTGAAAAAATAAATAAAAAAATTCTGCACATTTAATATAGTGGGATTTTTTTCCCAATTTTTTTTTTTATTAAATCAAGGGTGCGACTTAGAATCGATGGCGTCTTACAAGCGAGGAAATAGGGTAGTTTATTTTAGTAGGGGGTCTCTGGAGCAGAACCACGTTGATTTCAGGTCTGGGGACCCCTTGCTTCCCTTGCCCTTTTCGGAGGGCAGATCACCTCGGCGCTGGCTACTCAACATTTGTTGAAATGCTATCACTGGTATTCAGGGCTTTCTGCATACCGTGATTGCAACACTGTGAAAAATCGGACTTTACTGCATGAGCCCTATAATGTTTAAACCACTTTAAAATCAAACACGGACAAAATCCGGAGGATTTAATAAGTAAAGGGATCGACTGCCCCAAACCTAACTGGAGAGGGGGGAGATGGGGGGGACTGATTCCTTATCAAAACATGAAAGTTACTGGATATATACTCTTAAAACTTTAGCCCCAGAGTGCATGAATATAGACTTTGACTTGGCCTGCTTTTGAGGGGGTAGTAGCTGCAATATCCAGTCAATATTTAGATCTTCCAGTATTTTAGTCAGGTATTTTCAGTATGTTTTATGCTCTGTTTTATATTGTTTTTATTTATGTATTTTAGTATTGTAATTAAGTATTGTAATGTTATATATGCTATTGAATTGCTTCTATTCAGCAACTATGGGATTTTCAAGCATCATATCCTGATTAAGTAATGTATATCAGTTGCATTATTGTACATTGTGACATAACCAGTCCTTATTGGACATTAAAGTGGACATTTAAGGGTTAATGGACTTTCACCCAGGCCCTATAAAAGCCTCAGCAAGTATGTCAAACTCCAATACCCCTGATGTAGGCAGTCACGAAATGCGTAGGGTGGAGCTTCGAGGACGTGCACTTGTGTAAGGATCTGTGCTGGCCTGTGTCGCACACCTCGCAGGGCAAGCTTACCACAGCCCATGACCAGGTAACTCGCTGAGCCCTCTCTTCCCGGAATGTCCTGCGGCGTCGCAAATCTCGCCCGTTGGTCCCGCCCCATGCGTGGATGCCGCGCAACTGGAGAGACTGGCACAGCTGGCCCCGCCTCTGGTCTCCGACTCCCAAGATGGCAGCAGCGCACAGGGACTCTGCACACGGGCGGCACGCTCTCGCAACTAAACAGAGCCTAGCTTCTCTGCATCACACCACAGCTGCTGCGGACTTCCCCCCCCACCTATCACAGTATGACCTACTGCTGAGCTCTCCTCCCTGCAGGCTTCCTATTGGTTCCTGGATATATATATGCTCAGTCAGCCCCTTGGCAAGATGGCCGAGCATAAGACTTCATTCGTGCAAAGTGCTTACTGCAATCCCTGCCCCCTTGTCTTATACCTTGTTTCCTAGTACATGTCTCTCTCCATGTCTGACCTTGGCTAACATCTGCACTCCTTACTTCTCTACTCCTGACCGCGGCATTACCTACGACTTTCGTACCTCTCCAATCTCGACCACAGCAAGTACCTACGATGATCCACACTTCTCCAACCCAGTCCACGGCAAGTTCCTATGACGATCCTGACTTTTCCAACCCCAACCCGGCTACCCACTACCAACCTACACTCTGGACATGCTATCGCGGCTGGAGGTCGGTATATTCAATCCTCACCTCGGCCCTGCGGTCACGCCCTGTTTGTGGTGAGCACTCCATTACATTATGCTCAGCCTCACAAACATGGACCCTGCTGAGGTGGGGTGAGTCTTGAGTACGCACGCCAGCATGTTTTCCATGTGCAACAGACCATCCAATCTCTCATTGACCGGACACAAACTCCTCTTCTTACCCTGGGCCCTTCCGGAATCTTTTTCATTGGAGGGGCTATGGTCCTAAAGAACGATCCTGGATATCTCTGCATCTTCTACATGCTCCCAGGCTCGTCCGGGCCTTTCACACTATGTTCCCTCAGAGACCATCCCTGAGACGCCCGGAGGTTGCTCCTGAAGGGAGGGGGAGGGGGGTACTGGAAGAATCCGTGATGGCCTGTGTCGTGCACCTCGCAGGGCAAGCTTACCACAGCCCACGACCAGGTACCTCACTGAGCCCTCTCTTCCCGGCACGTCCCGCGGCATCGCAGATCTCGCCCGTTGGTCCCGCTATATGCGTGGACGCCGCACAACTGGATCTGCATCACACCACGGCCGCTGTGGACTCCTCCCCCACTTATCACACTGTGGAGGAATCTGAAGACCAGATGCAGCAGCAGATCGGTAAATCCAGCCACAGAGGAGCTGAGCAAAGAGATTTCATTTTCCCTGCTTATGACCTACCATACTGTTGTAAGTAGGCAATCGTTGTGACAACGTGTGCTAAGTTAGATAGCAATTAGAAGAATCACCACAACATTTCATAGAGCAAGAAACAGGACTGACATTTTTCCTCACTGTTCAAGGGACTGGTATTGTACTGTTCCTTCTGCACCAGGGACTTGATCTGTGTTTTGTAATTTTCTTATGACAGTTTTTGAAGACTTGTCTGTCTTGGTACCAAGGCTGCCATACGTCTGGTGAATAGTTGAATCTACAACTTCATCAGATTATTTTCTAATATCTCCAACTGTCATTGGTCATATTATCGTTGAGGTTAAGTTGGCTTATGTTGGGAGAATAGCTGTTATTTAGTTATCCTGTCATCTATCCAGCCACAACATCACTGGGATCAGGTATCACAGTACATTTTCCCTGCCAGTATCATCCTAAGTATATTAGGTACTTTTTCCTCACAGGAGGTTTATTTAGGTCAAGTGCTAATTGTATGTTATTAGGTTAGTTCTATTCATTCGTTTTCTTCACATACCAGCAGCTAACCCTCTATCAATGTTATTATTCACGAATAGATCACTTAGAGGACGAAACTTAGAGGAATTGTTCACAGAAGAAATCAATTTAGATGTTATAGATAGAGAGGTGGAGAATATAGACAATTCCATAGACTTGAAAAATTGCTCGCGCAAGAAATGAAACAGTGGTGGTATACGGTGACTCTAAGTAAATACATAAAGCATAAGAGAATCCCACGGGGCTTACGAATCCTTAAATCACCCACGCTAGATTTAGATAATGAATGGTTTTTAAAAGAGTGGAATTGTGTCTTAGACACCTGTACATATGGGCTTAGGCAGCTATTAAATCAGCATAGAACTAAGTACATGGAAGCTATTGATGAGGAGATCCTCAAATTGACAGAGCAATTAGAACCTTTTACAGAATTAAAAGAATATAAATCACTTGAGGAAAAAGTGCAGAATAGAATAAAGAAAGCTGAGAAAGAAGTAATATTAACAAAGCAGAAAAATTCTACAGGGATAAGAAAGATTATGAATTGAAGAGAGAAAAAATTGGAAGACAGAAAAGGTATAATTAAAACCAATGCGGACCAGCTCAGGAGACCCCCTGCTCATGTACACTATAATTAAAATGTATATTCTTAATGCACGATCACCTGTAACAGCCGTGCATGGAGATGCAGAATCTCCATGCAAATGTTACAGGAGGCCATTTTTTCTATCAGCTATCGCACTTGAACTTTAAGCGTGATAGCAGGGGGGTGAGGGGAAGCACGCACGATCTGGCAGATTTGAGCAGGGCCGATCCCGAATGCGCTGAACTCCTTTGTGAATCGCGCCTCCGGCTTCACTTTTTAGCTGACGTGAATTTTTTTTTTAACGCCAGAACAAAAGTTCACTGCTTAGTGCATAGCCCCCAAAGAGTTATTATTGAATGGAAGCAGAAGTATCATTCCATTTCTTAAGTAATCCAATTGTTCTTTATAGCTTCTAATACAAATCTAATTTCATAGATATACTCGATCACCACAACATTTCAAAGAGGAAGAAACAGGACTGACTTTTTCCCTATCACTGTTCAAGGGACTGGTATTGTACTGTTACCTCTGCCCCAGGGACTTGATCTGTGTTTTGTAATTTTCCTATGATAAGTTTTTGAAGACGTGTCTGTCTTGGTACCAATGCTGCCATACGTCTGGTGAATAGTTGAATCTCGAGTATATCTATGAAATTAGATTTGTATTAGAAGCTATATAGAACAATTGGATTCCTTAAGAAATGGCATAATACGTCTGCTTCCATTCAATAATAACTCTTTATCTTAATGAATCACATCTTGTCATTTTGGCAGTGTGTTTCACTGACGATATAAACCTTTTCATCTACTTTGGATGATGATTTATAATATGAACTTGTATGCATTTGTTTCTGCCATTTCTGATGTTTCTGATTATTTTCCCTTTTTTCCATATCCAGATACTTATTAGCATTGAGACATATTGCTAATATCCTAAGACATATCCACATGAGATCCTTTGTGAGTTTGAATCCATAAAACTATATAGGTTGATGGTGCATGCGCGACGTGGAGGAGAATGGAGTACTAACTCTTGAGCTCCGCTCCCACCGGCACTTGTAATTTAAATAAAAGCGGCAGAAACGAATATTTCACGGCATATCACACAGCATATTAAACATAAACACCCACAGATGGCATCCAGCAAAGCAGCGCGGACCAGGAGCCAGCCGGTCTCCACATACTTCAAGAGAAAGGGAGTGACCCCACCGGACAAGCCGGAATCTCCCGCGCGGTCTAATAACATGGATCCCGAAATCGATCCAACTGCTGAGGAGGACAGAGATGAAGAGATGGTCCGACGCAAAGATTTAAAAGAGTTTTGCTCCAAAATGCAAAAATTCTTTAAAACAGAACTTTGGGCCATCAGGAAGGATGTAGATGCACTGGGTGAACGAACGGCCACCCTAGAAACAACCACGGAAGAAACAACTGCTGCCATATCGCAAACGCAAGATCAAGTCACCACACTAAATGATCGGATTAAACTGCTAGAAGATAAAGTGGAAGATGCAGAAAACCGTGACAGACGGTGTAATATTAGACTGCGGGGGGTCCCTGAAAGCGTCCTGGACCCAGAGGATTTCACGAATAACTGGCTAGAAAATCTCTTCCCTGATAAACCAGAATCTGAAATACGTTTGGACAGGTGCCACAGGGCTTTACGCAGGAAGCCTCAAAAAGGCGATCCCCCCAGAGATATTGTGGCCCGTTTTCATCACTATCGCACCAAAGAAGAGGTGTGCAGGATTGCCAGAGAAGCAAGATCTCTGGAGTTCGAAGGAGTCAAACTCCAGGTCTACCAGGACCTTGCCCCTGCTACCCTGACTAAAAGAAAGGCTCTGGCTCACGTCACAAAAGTACTCAGAGATAATAACATTAAATACAGATGGTTATTCCCTTGCGCTTTACTTTCCATTAAAAATGGCGTGGCACATACTCTGAGGAGTCCAGAAGACGAGGAGGGCTTCCTAGCAAAAATCGGCGTTACAAGATCTCACCAAAGTCCGTCTCACCCCCCACCAACCAACGCGAATGGCCCCGCTCCCACCGGGAACAAAGCTGGTTCAACCCGTTCCAAGAATGGTGCAGAGGCACCCGTGACTCCAGACACTGACTGAGTCCGTCCCAGGCAGCTGTGTTCCATTTGAAACCTACCATAAATCTTCTAAGACTTAAAAACACATCTCACACTCCATCTGGCACGAAGACGACCTACCAAGACCAAGGGAGAGGGACGGGATCGCGGAGCAGCTCCGTCCACAACTTCAGAACGGCAACCATCTTCCCACGACCCTTCTCCAAGCCGAGCGGGAAACAGAATGGCTTTTTCCCGCGCGAGTGATCTGACGTCATCGCCGGGCACCTCCCTCTCGCGAGATCTAGATTACTTCCTGGAGTGCGCATATCTCTGGCACGGATGTGACACATCACAGGAGGCTGCACACCCTGAGATGCAGCACCTCCGGAGTCTCGCAAAAGACTCGCAAAAGACCCAATAAACAACATTTAATTAGTTCCATCTAGTGTCCCATATTATCCCTTTAGTCCCATACTTGACCCGTTCCCATTCACCTTATACCTCCGAAAATAAAAATAAAATCTCACAAACCAGCAAACAATTAATAAATACATACATACACTGTACACTATGGCCAAGGTGCTGTATACTATATATGTAGGTACTGCTGTATATATGTTCCTAAAAGCATCTGTAGGCATCTGTATACATGTAAGTTCATGTGTTTAGGTGTACTATGGGAGCATTATATACACATACGGTATATATGTCGTAATATATATGTGAAGGTTGTATAATATGATATACATATGCGATTCGGGAGTATATGAATACTATGTGTACTCTGTGTACTATATGCTATGTACTACATACATAGTGCAATGGTTGATATATATGTGATATACTGAAATATATATTACATTGCGTATTATGCGCTTTATATATACTGTCCTATACTGTAAGCTATGCACTATGTTCTATATATCATACACAGTATATACTATATATTAAGTACCATAGGGACTACGTGTACTATACGTTGTACTAATATGCTTTGTACTATGCACTACATGATGAAGACGGCATATATGTATATGTATATAGAGGCTATATATACTGTATACTATTATCTCCTATTTTCCTCTACCAGTATTAGCAGCAGTTCTAATCCTACCATCAATATATCTACGTTAGTGAAGGTTTAGTTAAAAGACAGATGGTTAAGCTGATATATTATTAGGATTTAGAGGCTTTCAGTTTTATGTGTAATATTTATATAGTTATTACATCCCAAACATTACTCAAGGAATAAGTAATTTTGTTATGTCTCATATAAACTTTAGATGATCAGTTTCACAGCTAATATACTTAATTCTCTGTACATAGTAAGGGATTTAGACACGTTTATCTAAATCACAGAAACGTTAACACCCTACCTATGTTGTATACCCTGTATATCTGTCTCATATACCTTATTTGTCTTGTAGATCATATGTCTTGTTTGTAATATCATATCATATGTCTTTCCTGTCCCACTTGTCAGGCAGTTCTTAGAAGTTATTTAGGTCAGTCTATTAAGTGTCACAAAAGTTGTTATTACATACGGCTAAAGTTACAGCTGTAACGATTCTCTGTTCTATGGTTCCTGTTTAATTTAAGGTTTCTATTTCTATTTGGCATTTATAACACCCAGTTTTATCTGTCGCAATTAACAAGATAATAAATATATGGAAATTGTGCCGGGGGGAGTATCCCCGGCGTCGCGCATGTGTTCCTTTTTTCGGCCCCCAATTGTTGAGGACCGACCACAAGACCCAGAGAGGTCAGTCTCCAATACAGGAGTTTGGCCCACCCATTTGGTGGAACCAAAAGACCTACCTTCTGGGCGCAGGGGCTATCCTCGGGGGCTCCCGTGGTATGCCCTTGTTTTTTGTTCACTTTTTACTTTTTTTTCCCTTCCCTGTGGTATCCCTCTTGTTTCTTCCCTTGTTCTGTCTCCCTATCCCCTCTCTTTCCCCTTCCCTCCCCTCCTAAGGACATTCGGAGCCCTGCAGACGGGTCTATATGGCATGAGAACTACAAGCACAACAGATAGATTCACCGGTGATATAGCCAAAAGTGAGTATATGAGTCGTTACACTAGTTACCTCTTTTACTACAACACATGGCGTTAACATTAATATCTCACAATGTAAAAGGCTTTAATAGTCCAATCAAAAGAAAATTAGCTTTTACGGACTATAAGAGAAAACAGGCGGATGTGTTGCTCCTACAGGAGACACACTTCAGTAACAAAAATCCACCTAAATTCTTAGATAAGGGCTTCTCCCAATATTTCACCGCCTCAGCCTCAGCCAAAAAAAGAGTAGTAGCCATCCTGTTCAGTAACAGAGTCCCATTTATCGCCCAGACAATTAAAAAAGACGCTGAAGGCCGCTTTATTATTTTAATTGGAACGATCCATGAACAGCCTATCACATTGGCCTCACTATACGCCCCTTGCATACAAGATGCAATTTTCTTTGAAAAGTTTTTCAAAATACTAAACTCAGTAGCTAAAGGATGCATCATAGTAGCAGGAGATTGTAATATTACAATGCATTCGGCATTAGATAGATCAGGAGGAGGAGTCTCTGACAATAAAAAGGCGCAATTCGCCCTTCACAAAGGCCTAAAAGATACCCAGTTAGTGGATATATGGAGAGAGCTCCACCCATCTACCAGAGATTATACTTTTTATTCCCACCCACACACCTCATATAGTAGAATTGATTACCTCTTTGTCTCGTGCCATCTGGTTCCTATGGTCACTCATTCAGAGATCCATGATATTTCATGGTCCGACCATGCACCAATAGAGCTAAGGTGCAACAATATCCGGGCCAATCGACCAGGTGCAAACTGGAAACTTAACGAATCTATTCTTAAGATACCTGAAATTTGTGATGCTATAGATCGAGAAATAGCTCAATTTTTTGAGATAAACACAGGCTCTGTGGAATCCCATATGATTCTTTGGGAGGCTCATAAAGCAACCTTAAAGGGCATATTAATCAGTATCACAGCTAAGAGAAAACGAGAAAGAGATTCCAAAATCAAAACGCTCCAAACCAAACTACACTCTCTTCTCTCAAACCACAAAACCAACCCTGATCCACAAACAACAAGGGATCTAAAAGATACAAATATAGAATTGAATATGTTATTGACTTCCAGGGCAGATAATTCCCTAAGTTGGTCCAAGAGGAAGTTTTACGAAAAAGCTAACAGGCCGGATACGATGCTAGCTCGAGCGCTAAAAGATAGGCAATCTAAGTTTAACATCCAAGCTATACGCTTAAAATCGGGCATACAAACAGCCAATCCCAAAAAGATAGTAGAAGAATTCGGTTCATTTTATGGTTCCTTATATGACGGAAAGAAAGTGGCACATAATAACAATACGAGCAAAGCATTGAGAGATTTCTTAGCTAGCTCAAAACTGGAGAGATTGACAGAGCAGGACAGAAAGGCTCTGGGCGCCGACTTCACATTAGAAGAAGTGTCACGGGCCATTAAAGAACTTAAACCATCAAAAGCGCCAGGACCAGATGGTTTCTCGGGGCTATATTATAAGAAGTTCTCTATCTTACTTGCCCCTCGGCTGCTCCACATGTTCAACGCTATATTAGCAGGAGCACCAATTCCTGGAGATATGCTGCGGGCGTCTATATCATTAATACATAAACCTGGCAAGGATCCGCTGAATTGTAAAAGCTACAGGCCAATTTCCTTAATCAATACCGATATAAAGATATATGCTAAATTGTTGGCCAACAGATTAAGGGCCTCATGCAGTAAGCGACGATTATGTGAAATCGGCAAGCTTATCGATTAGTCATGTTATTGGCGTTTTTCCCTCTCCGTATGCAGTAAGTGCCGAATACATTCAAAATCAACCAGAAAACAAATCCGCCCACTCTCACGATGATGAGCCGATCACACACAGGTGTATCGGCGTGCGTGGCGGGGTGCTGTTAGGTTGCACAATCACAAATCTTGCTGAATCAGGCGAAACAAGCATGTTTTTGATTGCGCGCCATATTTAAAGGCAACGTGTACTGCTAATCATTCTCTGTGTTGTTGGGAGTGAGAGAGAGAGAGACGCACAGAGCTGGACGATTGAAGATTTGCATATTGACTGAGAGACTTGTTGTGTATTGGGTGAGCTTTGTCCTTTGTTGTTTTGTTTACATCTTTGTCTTGTTTTATATGTGGAAGTGGGTCGTGTGATTGCCTGTACATTTCTTGTCTGTTTTTTGTGAGTGCTGGAAGTATGCCCGCAAAGCGTGGGAAGAGTGATGCTGGTGGGAGTGGGAGTGCTACTCGTGCGAGTACGCGTCGGAGTGAACGTTCTGTTCAGGGGAGTGATGTTGCTGGTGCACCGAGTGGTGTTGCTGGGAG
The DNA here is from genome assembly GCF_040206685.1 of Ascaphus truei. NCBI lineage: Eukaryota > Metazoa > Chordata > Amphibia > Anura > Ascaphidae > Ascaphus > Ascaphus truei. The sequence goes on along the minus strand of NW_027456012.1, from coordinate 14,137 downwards.
TGGGAGTGCTGTTGTTGGGAGTGGGAGTGCTGGTGCTGCGAGTGGTGTTGCTGGGAGTGGGAGTGCTGTTGTTGGGAGTGGGAGTGCTGGTGCTGCGAGTGGTGTTGCTGGGAGTGGGAGTGCTGTTGTTGGGAGTGGGAGTGCTGTTGTTGGGAGTGGGAGTGCTGTTGCTGTGAGTGGGAGTGCTGGTGCTGGGAGTGCTGGTGCTAGGAGTGTGAGTGCTGGTGCTAGGAGTGTGAGTGCTGGTGCTAGGAGTGGGAGTGCTGGTGCTAGGAGTGGGAGTGCTGGTGCTAGGAGTGGGAGTGCTGGTGCTGGGAGTGCTGCTGGTGGCGCAGTTGCTGATGGGGTGTCTGGTGGTGGCGTGCTTGCTGGTGGCCAGCTTTTGGAGGCTCTTCCATTGGAAGAAGGAGAGTCCAGTCAGCACCAGCCAAGCTCTGACCCTAAACCTGCTCGGAAAAAACGTGTGGAGAAGCCACGTAATCCTCGCTTCAATGACCAGGAAAATAGGGCTCTTGTCACTGGCATTCTGGAGCACTATGACAGTCTCTATGGACATTTAGTAGGTAAGTGTAACTTTACATTTATTATTCAAATACATGTGATCCTAGGTCATCTGAGTTTTGTTCATATGCAAATATGGGTACACAATATCTTTCTATGTTCATTAGTGTGGAAACACAGCTTTTTATCATGCCTTACAAGGACAAATAAACACAGGCGGTCAATTTGCCAGAACTGCATACAATATGAATGCAACCTTGCTTACATGTATAGGTTTAGTAGTGAATGCTCATGTGCTGCACATATTACACATAAAACAGCATGTTTGCTATCTCTTGGAACAGCTAGCAGTGTAGGAAACTGGTGCTTATATTATTATTAATTTACCTCATATCTTTTATATGTTTTTCAAGGGCGGACAAGTGCAGCAAGCAAAAAAGAAATGTGGGACACAATAGTCATTGGTGTCAATGCCTGTGGGAATAGTGTCAGGGACAAGTATCATTGTCGGAAAAGATTTGATGATATTAGGTCCAAATTGAAAAAGAAAATACAAGACCAACGCGTGCATGCTACTGGCACTGGAGGTGGGCCCACACCACAACGTCTCATATTGACTCCATTGGAGGAGCTGCTTCGGCCAAAATTACTTACCGTCGTCGTGGAAGGCTTGGCTGGTGACCGTGACATTGGAATTTATCCGTCACAATTTCCAGCAGGTGATAAATATTACTGTACTAGGCGTGTCGTTGCTTACAGTTATTTTGCATATTTACACTGCTTTTTATACTGTCTTCACAATATAAGCATACCTGCATCTATATATGTATATGTCTGATTCTGTATATATTTATCTCAAAATAGACATATATGTAGTAGTCCTACTAAAAGCAGTAACTAATATAGCACGTGCCATTGCGTGCTCATTTACATGTGAATTCCCAAAATGCATAGCTGCAGTGGAAGCAATTGATGGTGGGCGAAGATGGGGAACAACAGGGTAGTACACATGTGTAACACATGTTAATCAGAAATTATTAGTAGCTACAGGTACAGAACAGAAATATGTATCATATTATTGTGTATTTTATTGATTTTACTCCGACAAACATGACATTACTGCCTATTTTAAGCATGCATCAAAGAAATTGCATGTAACGGCCTACAAACATCACTGGCACTAACACATCTATAGTTGCTTATGAAAAGGTCCATTTTTGCTTTATGTCATATACAGACAGCATAATGAGGCACACGTATCATATGTTATGTCATTGTTTTCATAACTTAAACACTGCAGATGACTACTTAGCTCATCTACCATTGTGTTAAAGCAGCTGCAATTAATATCTCATCACAGCATACACTTCAACAGAGGGGGTGGGGTTCAGCACACACACTAATTACAGCCTCATTTCACGGTCAACTTAGTTCACACCATTTGCACCTGTTTCAAGTCATTGAAAGGTGTGGCTGATTAGGCTTTTTGGGGAAGGGAATACCTTTCTTACAACCTGAATAGCACAACTGAAGTTAATCACACTCATTTGAAAGCTTAACTCTAGCTACTAAATGCCCCAACAACTCATTACTTATCAAAGCGTACGTCACACATTAGTTCACTCATATCTATAGTTGAACTACTATGAAAGACACATTATCACACACTGCATGTGTTGTCTTGTTGAGTCACAGCCACATTCAGGTGTGCCACATCTTCGATTAATGTACCACACATATCCTCTACCAAAAACAACACTTTTTGCAATATGACCACCTTCATGATAACCATTGTGAATGGTCATCTCATGATAGTTATGTACATTATGATACTGATATCACTACACAACATATGATTTTTATGTACTCATTTAATCTATTTATCCTCACGCATTACTGCAGAAACATAGTATGTTGTATGTTAGGGAACTCAAAAATTCTAAGTACACAGGCATGTACAGTGTTATTACAACTATTTATGTTCACTTTCACACACATTTTCGGTTAAGGAACTGATGTTGTTAGTTAATCATAAATACAGAACATACAATAAGTGTTTGTTCAATATTTACACATGTAAATGTAAAACTTATGTTATTGTTATATATAGTTGCCCCTGGAGGACATGTGTCACCTGAGATGGAACAAGTGTCTTCACCTGGGTCAGCCAGCTCAACACTACTAGAAGGTGAGTGTATCATTTGCTGGCCATATAATATGTGCTCTTCTATATGTTATGTTGTCATGTGCATTATTTGTTTTGCACATCTTCTTTAAATAGGATTACTTAGTGTCAGTGAAAATTAAGTGTAAGGCAACATGTATTGTGTTAGTGATGTTAATTATCATGTAGGACTTCTGAGTTTAGAGCAACTTTTCATTCATTCATATTTCATACTGAGTCCAAACATTATTCGTAAGTCAAGGTAGTTTTTAATGAGGTTATAAAACGTATGCTAACATGTTAGGTGTTACTTAGGACACAGTACAATTACATAGTAACACAGCATACATTAACATGCCATTTAATAATGTGTACATTTCTTTTTAGAACATCATGGTGATGAGGATGATGAGTATGATGAGGATGACGCCACAGAAGAGACTGAAATACAATCATGTGACCATGAAGAGGTGCCAATAGAAACTGTTGTACCGCCAAATCGTCCATCAACTTCCACATACGATGCAATTGTAGCTTCAGAGGGAAAAATAGTGGACGCAGAAAATCGTCGCCATTCAGACATGATGACAGTGCTGGAAAGGATGATTGGACTGCAGGAAGAAACAGTATCACAATTGGCACATCTCCACAGAGTCTTCATTGAAGTGCCTAAACAGTTGCAAAAAATCAACACCTCATTCGAAGCATTAGTTGTTCAGCAAACACAAGCTAATTACTGGAGAATGACTAATGTACCACAATTCAACACCTCCCAGCCAGGATCTGTTCATGCAGGTCAGTTTTCACCACATTCATCTGATATTCATTCACCAGGCCCAAATGTTACCGGTCAAGTAGCAGACATTGCTGTGCAGGTTCCTGATGACATCCTACCGCTGCCATCTGTACAAATTCAGCAGCAGACACCTACAAAGGAGGCGACAAAAACAAAACAAGACACACATGAAACAGACCAACCATCACTTGTGCAGTGTCTACCAACTTGCTCACATGTGTCACTGGGCACAAGCCCTGTCCGTGAACAGTCACTACCCAAAAGCCCTGTAGGTGAGTCGCTGCCCAAAAGCCCTGTAGGTGAATCGCTGCCCAAAAGCCCTGTAGGTGAATCGCTGCCCAAAAGCCCTGTAGGTGAATTACTGCCCAAAAGCCCTGTAGGTGAGTCACTGGCCACAAGCCCTGTAGGTGAGTCACTGGCCACAAGCCCCGTAGGTGAACAGTCACTGGCCACAAGCCCTGCCCGTGAAGTGCCAGAGGCCACTCAAAGTGGCTCTGTTGTGCCTAAAGTTGGTGGCAAAAGAAAAAGGAAAATTCAAGAGACAACAAGCAGGCCTGTTACTCGCTCGCAAAAGGAACAAAAAAAATAAATGTTATAATTCAGAAAATATGTCTTTGGCCTTGTTTTGTTGACTTCAGATTATCTAATTACTATTGTATGTATGCTGAAGACTGTGTTGTTTCCAAACTTTCAACTATGTTCTTGTACACGTGAAGTTTTGGAAATGTTAACACTCATAATTAATTGTGTTATAAATATTTATGTTGTAATCGTCTGTTCAGTAATGGTCCACCAGGAGCCAGTTGCTAAGTTTAGAGAAGCTGCCATTGACTTTGCAGCAAAACATTGCATTTGGGTGTGTTAATTGATGTAAGAATTGCATATGCATATTAGTCACATGCAATTATTAAAACACCTAAGTAAGTGCAAACATCTTTCTTGTACGTGTACAGCAGGATTATGTGTAAATTATTACTTACCTTTGCCTTGCTTGGCCATTGTAATTTTGTCCTTTAATCAGTTGTGTGTTCGTTTCTATAACATCTCAGAATGTATAATAATATATATATACACACACACACACACACACACACACACACTGAGTGAGTGTGAGTGTGAGTGTGAGTGTGTGAGTGTGTATATATATATGTATATGTGTGTATATATATATGTATATGTGTGTATATATATATGTATATGTGTGTATATATATATGTATATGTGTGTATATATATATGTATATGTGTGTATATATATATGTATATGTGTGTATATATATATATATATATATATATATATATATATATATATATATATATATATATATATATAGTACTATATAAACTGGTATACACAAACTAATACACTTCATGCTTCCTTGTGAAAACACTATTTTAATAATACAGGCCTAATGTTTGAGAAATATCCTAAGTATGAGACTCTAACAGTATTGTGCTTAAACAAATGTTTATTACTTAATTCAATCATGTTTCTCACCATTTAAATAGGTTTCATACAAGGTATACTTAATGCCATCAATGTTGTGTGTACTCCTGCAATATAAAAAAAAATAAAATATTATATATAAATATATATATATTTTTATAAGAGATATATTTATATATATATATATATATATATATACACACGTATTTAAACTCATGCAGACAGGGAGTTAACCAGACTTTCACATACACACAGAAATGTAAGCGGGGAAAAAACATTTCTTTTTGCAGGTGTGTTTTTACTGATATGCCTGGCTAAGAAATATTTTCACACACTGGTCTTTGTTAGTTTTCAAAAAAACACTATGTGAACGCATTCACAGTCTAGGGATGTTTTTCACAAACGAGATAAAAGAAGGAGAAATGTTTCTCCCACAGTCCCATATCACGAACCACAACTGTTAACCCAATTAGACAAACAAATCCAATTGGCGTTTGAAATAAGGAGTCAAAGTAGTTACTTTTGTTGACCTTGACAAGGAAAAACAGGAGTTTGTTAGCCATTCAGCACATTCATTTTGATGAGCAAATAACACAGACCTGCACACAGCTTTTGTGCTACTCAGACATGGCTGATGAATTCGTTAACAATATTAATCCCCTTTTAGGGTATAAGTACATGATCTGTGAAGCCATCTTGAACAGTCGCGGACAGAAAGCAAGCACACGCCAAATCGATGATTTCATTCGAGCAAAATATCCTTATTACCAAGACCGTAAGCATGCACGGAATTTTAATTCCTCAATAAGATTCACTTTATCAAGTAATGACTTTTTTGAACGTGACCAGGATAAGCTACAACACACCTATGGTTTCTGGAAGATTGCCCCGGAAAAACAATTTATCCTGAAAGACGGCACTTATATTGTCGTGAAAGGCATATTTATTCCTAATGGCAATAGCAATGTATCCGCTACTACTGATCCGTTTGAATCGATACGTGCTGCAATATCTGCAGCCTCCATTCCTGAAACCCACATTGTACAAGAACAAAAGTACTATGATTATGTACCAAGCCTTTCAGCTGAAATTGCATTGGAATGGGAACCGGAAGAAATGAACCTACCTCCCGACCAATTATTTGAAGAAAGCAGTGGCGATTCCTATGAGCGCATCCTGGAGGAGATATGTGCCATACTGGATTCAGCGGTTGGGTTAAGCGTGGATGAAAATGGCTTGCATTTCTGGAGCGACCAGTTGCAGCCAGGCGAAGAGTTAATTCTAGAAGAATGGTAAATATAACAATCGTTATGCGTTGACTCTGCGTTTAAATTTTTTTTTTTTTTGTAACCACCATTTTCACTTTCAATGCGTGGATACAGCGTAACATTGCAGACTGCATAACATGTAGCGATCACAAACAAATTGTTTCCTAATACAATATAGTAGGACCTGAAAGAGTAGTACACATTGCTGACGGAATAAATATACGTACTTTCCTATCCCTTTAAACATATTAGCAACATTTTACCATTACTCTAACACATACCTGTTTTGTTATCATGCAACATCTACAACATTGAAAACCGGGTCCACCACGTATGACGTGGGACCCTTGTCATGGGCCAAGGCGTCCTTAAAAAGGATTAGTGATGTAAGTCCCGCCCCCAAGCGACGTGCGCGCCTCAAAGCCTATTGGCTGTCATGTTTTGTTATAGTAACGGTAACTGCAGTGTGTGATGCGTGCGGCTCAGTGTTTGTAGGCGTACCCTGGGCGTTAGCCGAATGTTAATTGAGTGGGAGGAGTGTTAGCGTGCGTTTCACGCTGGCTTAACATGACGTCACACGTATTGCATTTGCGCATTGTGTTATCGGCCGTGCTTTCTGTTCAAACACGTCTGTTTAAAAAGAATACAGATGTACTCGTTTAGAACGAATGTAGTTTCGTCTTCATTGTATTTGAAATAAAGATGTTATGTTTACTGGTATTTTCAACATGTATTGAACGCACAACGTACGCTTTGTTTTGCGCATGCGCTAACAGTTAGTGGAGCCAAGCGTGAAGTGCGTGCGCACACAAAGATGTGCGCGCACATCTTTCAGTATACAGGCAACGTTCACTTCTTATACATAGTTATGCCTGCTACAAATTTAAAGAAACATTACATACTGATGAACAGTTTTACTTCTAACATATAAGTGAGTGACGTGTGTATCTACACAATCATATAGAGCTGCGTAACGCGTTGTCACGGATGCATATCTAGTAAGGTGCCATCTTTGACCATCATGTGTTTGCTGTATTTCAGAGATGTCGGGGAAGATACAATCGGATCAATGTATGATTTCAGAAGAGTCTACCTTTATATGAGATGATTGTGAGGAGGAGCCACCGACTACTATACTACATATGGAACTAATTTTATATTGCTTGCAGCGCTTATTAACAAACAATTAAAAATGTGATACCCTTATGCCTATATTGCATAAGCACTTAATTAACATAATGATGTTGCAAAAGAGTGCCTCATGAATTTTTATTGAGTGTTCTTTAATGACTACTAACATTTTATGACATGGTGTGTTTTATATATAACAACCATTCCCACTCTGCTAACACATTTGTGTATTCTAATATGTAATGGAACGTATGACTGTCGAAACTATGTAACAATAATAATAATAATATGAGCATGTTCATGTATAGGGCTGCTAGTTGTACGCAGCGATTTACAGACACATGTTTCAGCCTGAGGTCCCTGGCCCGTGGAACGTACAAATGTTTTTTTGCCGCATGAGGCACAGGGAGATAAAGTGACTTGGCCAAGGTCACAAGGAGCCCACACCGGGAATTGAACCAGACTCCCCTGCTTCAAACTATCAGTGCCAGTGTGTGTCTTTACTCAGTGAGCCACTCCTTCTCCCAATGTAAAGGACACTTACAACCAAGTAGCCATTTATTTTTAAAATCTCTTGTTACATGGGTATGTAGATAAAATGGTTTGGGACTGTAGCAAATAATGTTAGTGGCCAGATGTTATGGTCCCCTCCAATGCATGATGTTCTGAATATGACATCACCATCATGTTATGAAGTACGTTTCTGTGTATATTTCATTAACCTAACTAACTATAGTTTACTGTGTTTATTAATCGTTTAGAAATACATAGTATAGTCAATATGATGATATAAGCTACCATAATAAAGCTGGTGTTATCATTTGTCGGTGTTATACATGGATCCTACACCAATTGATAGAGACACAAACAGTTGTCTTAAAAAGTGTGTCTATGCTAGTGATGAATGTGCTCCCGTAAGTAAACAAATAAGTACAGTTATCCCCTTTTCTCCAACCACCTCTATATTACATTAATGGAAATTATAAGGAAACATACATAAAATGTGATGAAATGTGAGTAATCATTTTGTAATACAATGCACATGAAAGCTCAAGAGTAGCTAAATGCATATACATGATACAGAAAGTACATATATGTAACATTTGTGTTTAAACCAATATGTTGGGTTTTTAGTTCCAATAATTATAGGAAGATTGAGGTAGCCACATCTTATGAGAGATGTCAGCAAATATACATACCATGATCAGTCATACTGGAGATATACCTATAATGCAAAGGAACAATATATAAATTGCAAACATTGACATGCCATCTTCAGTACCGTAAACAACACAGCAAAGTGTGTATTTGGTGTTAAATGTACAACACCATGTATATTTCATGACATTCAAAATGTAAATCAGCCTGGTGTACACATCATATGGATGTACATGTTACACTGCACCAATAACATTGTATGTAAGCATACTAGAAGCATGAATGATTATGGGCATAATATGTGTTTTGTCTTAGCATAAGGAATAACACAATGCTAAAATATTATTGCTTTGTTACCCAAGTTGTATTCACATACACACAACTAAAGTACAATTGAAGAGGGATTATATAACCTGTGCAACAATAACATACCGGTGCCACATCCCTTTGTGCACACAGCAGAGAAAAGAAAGGTGTGCAACCCATATTCATCTGTGTCCTAACAGAAGGTTATATAAAGAAACATTATTGTTAATATAACATAATTAAACTATAAAAGTAGTACTAGGAACATATGAGTTTGTACTTACAAGAAAAAAATGAATTGATGAGATTCTGTCGTGTCTGGCCACCACTGGCTGTTTGTTCATTTTCAGCAGCTACATGGGTGGGATGCTCGTCTACCAAAGCCTCAGCTAGGTCTGACTGTACATTGTGCCTGAGTGCAACATTGTGCAAAATGCAACAGGCAAGGATAATATCAGACACTTTTTGAGGCTTGTATAGAAGAGCCCCACCAGTTCTGTCCAGACACCTAAACCTGGTCTTGAGTAGGCCAAATGTCCTCTCTATAACAGATCTTGTAGATATATGGGCTGCATTGTACCTGTCCTCTGCTTCAGTTTGAGGGTTTAGCACCGGAGTCAAGAGCCACGGCCTAATTCCGTATCCTGAGTCACCTATAATGAATGGAGCACACATAAGCTGACATTAGTGATCAAATTGTACAATGCCAACATTCCTAAATCAACATGTGTTTTGTGTTAGAACATGTAAATATGTACTCACCCAGCAGCCAACCAGGTTCAAAATGTCCCTCTTCGAACGCATGGAAGACTGAAGAGTTCCTCAGGATAGAGGAATCGTGACTGGAACCAGGGAACTTGGGTACCACATGCATTATCCTCATCGTGGCATCACATACCACCTGTACATTGAGTGAATGGTAGTGCTTCCGATTGCGGTACACATGCTCACTCTGACTAGGTGCAATCAAAGCAACATGTGTGCAATCGATTGCACCCAGCACACATGGTATCCCTGCTATATTATAAAAGCCAGTCCTGACTTCCAGCCACTCTGTCGCCTCTGTAGGAAAATGAATATAATTCCTAGCGCGTCTATTGAGTGCATAGAGAAACTGGGTCAAGGCCCGCGAGAATGTAGATTGCGAGACCCCGCCCACTATGCCCACAGTTGTCTGGTATGACGCGGAAGCAAGATAATGTAATGAGCACAGCATTTTAACAAGCCCAGGGACTGCACGACCTCTGGCTGTGAAAAAATCTAAATCCCCCCTTATCTCCTCATAAAGAGCTAAGATTGCTGCTGAACTCAAACGATAGCGACTTACAATCTCCTCCTCACTCATCCCATCTAACAGGGTTCTCTCCCTGTACAGACGCGGACGAGGCACAAGTTGTCTCCTCTGTCTTCTCCTCTGATCTCCTGTCCCTCTACCTGTCCCTCGGCCTGTCCCTCTCCCTGTCCCTGTCGTATCCGCGTCACTGTCACTGTCCCTCGGTGTGTCCCTCCCTTGCCCTATATGATTCTCTTCATCATCAAGCATGTCATAGAAAAGAATGTTCCTCCGTCTCCTAAACAATCTCAACATTTTGAAATGAGTAGCTGTGAATGATCAGGTAATGTGCGTCCTTTAAATAGGTATGTGATGATGTCAGGTGACATAGTAAAATGCAAGGTGTTACATTAACATAATAAAGTACTTCTGTGGCAAGCTGTGTGCACTTGTTGTTCTAAGTATTTGTTGTGTGTATTCTGCAGGGAATGATGATATTTGGCAATGATGTGACGTGAAGCTTTGTACAAAGATTGCTTGCAAATAAATAGTTGCATGTGCAATGCATGTAACACTTGTGAACGCAAGAGTCAGTCATGTAATGAGACAAAAAGGCTGAGATTGACGTGGGAAAAGTTTTGTGTAACATGTGTAATTATCCATGTTATTGTGACATGTTGGCAACAATGAATAGTCGTGTGCATATGCATGCATTTGTGTAAGGAGGATAGTTGGTATAGAATGAGTTTACAAGGTGTCCCAATGATGAATTACTGTACATGTGTGTATAAGTTAGGTTGAAGTGCTTGTAATGCAACGGTTACAATGTAAACATGCAATGTGATTGAGCGTCCAATAAGTGACGTCATGAAAATAGGGAGGACCCAAAAGTATATGTAAACATGAGAAGACAGATGTACATGAACGTTTAAAGATGCGTGTCACATTACAAGCATTGTGTAATGTAAAGGAAGATGAATATACTGTGTATGAGTGACATGTGTGACATGTGTGACATCATGTAAATAATTGTCGCTGAGTTGAGTAAAATGTGTGATATGATGTGAGGTTCTCCTTTAAGAGTGTAGTATAGTATTTTCCCTTGCCACATCATCACATGATGAGTAATGTGACCCGCAAATGCTGAAAACATGTAAAAGTCGAATGTTATGCAAATAAGACACATCAGCTGTGACACAATGCAGGGAATGCCCCCACACTGTAATGCAAATCCCCCTTGTATTGTGAGCAATGAAACGTAAACAGTACTATACTGTTATACGTCCCCGCTCCATTGACTTCCATTGATGTACAGAAGATGTTTTTTTTCTAAGTGCCGTTCCGGCAGCCTTAGCGATCGTTCTCCCGTCCAAACTGCCAACTTTAGTTGGCGGGAGAAATCGGCCATAACATCTCAATTTCGTAGTGCCGATCAGCCCCGATAAGCTGTTTTTTTTTGTTGAATCCAGCCGATTTAAAAAAGTGGCGATCAGTGTCGAAAACAGGCTTATCGGCAGGCGACTGGCCATAACCAAATTATCGGCTCCGAAACCTGGCGATATGAAGCACTTATCGGCGCTTACTGAATCTCAAACCCAATTTTGGCTATAACATGGCCATATTTCCCTTATCAACGCTTACTGCATGAGGCCCTAAGTCTAATCCTACCCAGACTAATACTGCTGCGGCCAAGTTTATTCTAGCATTTGCCCGTTCTTGGCCGCAGCAGTAGCCTGGCGCGCGCCCGAGGGTGACGGGCGCGCGCCGAAGCAGCGGAAGAGCACCCTCCGATCGGGGCGCTCTCCCTACCGCTGCCGGGTCCGCCGGGTCCCCCGGAACCCCCTGCCGCCGTCCCGCGATCGCGGGACACCAGGGCTCCCCCCGGGGAGCCCTGGACGCCCGTGCAGGGGGCGCAGGCTCCCGAAGACGCGTGACCGCGTGTCTATGACGCGCGGCACGCCGAGGGGCGGCCACTAGCAAGCCGGGAAATCTCCCGGCTTGCGGTACCGGCCACACTTTAATAAAGTGTGTCGGTAGTGTACATCCAGATCAGGTCGGCTTCATCAAAGGGAGGCAGGCAGCGGATAACACTCGACGATTTATTGATCTGCTAGAATTGGCAAACAAAAATAATGCTCAAACCATGTTATTAAGTCTGGACGCAGAAAAAGCTTTTGATAGGATAGACTGGCCATATCTTCAAGAGATGCTAGCAGCATTTGGCTTTGGTGATCGGTTGAGTGGAGCGATTATGTCGCTGTACTCAGGCCCAACCGCCAGGGTTATACATCAGGGCTTCCCCTCACTCTCATTCCAAATTCAAAGTGGCACAAGACAGGGATGCCCATTGTCTCCCCTCCTGTTTGCCCTATGTATAGAACCCCTGGCGGCACGCATTAGAGATAATCCGGACATCTCAGGGTTAAACGCTTATTCCCAATCACATAAAGCGGCCCTGTACGCAGACGATATCCTACTAATCATTTCAAAACCCCTCACTTCACTACCTAACCTATTTGACCTACTAGACAAATTTTCTAAGGTCTCTGGGTTCAAAATAAACCAATCCAAATCCGAAGCTTTGAATATCAATCTCCCTAGACATACGGAGAAACTACTGAAACTAAATTTTAAATTTAATTGGCAAAAGAAATCTATAAAATACCTAGGGATCCACATCACCAAAGATGCAAAAAGCATCTATAATGCAAACTATCCCAACCTGATTTGGACATTAAAACAAGACCTTATCAGATGGTCTTCCAAGAAGATTTCTTGGATAGGTAGGATACATAGCGTTAAAATGAATCTACTTCCCCGTATCCTATACCTCTTCCAGACATTGCCTGTGCCACTCAAACTGAAGGATATACTCTCACTTCAGTCTGCAATATCTAACTTTATCTGGGGAGGAAAAAAACCGAGAGTTAATAAACTAAATATGAAAAGACCTACCTTGGCAGGTGGCTTAGCGGTACCCTGCCTGTTATCATATTACAAAGCGGCTCAATTAAGTCAAATTATACAATGGCATTCTGACCCTAAATTGAAAAGATGGGTGGAATTGGAAAGTTCTGCTTGCTCTCCATTAGAGCTTAGCAACCTGATTTGGCTACCTAAAAAAGCGAGGAAAACCGCTGCCCTACCGCTCACCTCAATGACCAACTCCATATCGGTTTGGGAAGTAACAAACATAAAAAACTCACTCACATCAGGATGTTCTCTGATGTCCCCCATTTGGAACAACCCAAGTTTTGCACCTGGCCTAATTGGTACAAATAGTTCAATCTAGAAACTAAAAGGATACAATAGAATCAAGGATATGGAAGGATATAATCTGAAAATTAAAACATTTGACCATATCAGATTAGAAAAAGACTTGCCCCACTCAGAATTCTATAAATACCTCCAGATTAGAGCATTCTATAACAAATTTGCCCCGTATCCTCCCCTGACGAAATTCGAAAAGCTCTGCCGGGCAGAAACCGACACTAAGGGACTTATATCTGTGATTTATGGAGAGGTAGTCGAATCTGCTACATCTAAACAGCAAACACCTTCATTCCAGAACCAATGGGAGATAGATTTAGGGGAATCCCTAGAGGATGAGGATTGGGACTCCATATTTTTAGCCACTGCCAAAAGTTCCATATGCACCACACTGAAGGAGAACGCATATAAAGTTCTTATGAGATGGTACCTCACCCCACTAAAATTATCGAAATTCGTACCAGGGTCCTCCCCATTGTGCCCCAAACAATGTGGAGGAACAGCTGATCTGTTACATAGGCTGTGGTCTTGCCCGTTGATAACCCAAATTTGGGAAAAAATCAGAAATTGGATCCAGAGGATTTTTGACCTCTCTATTCCCCCTGACCCTTGGCTGTTTCTCTTAAACAGACCTTTAAAGGATTTATCAAAGTCACATAACAAATTAATTGCTCATTTTGCAATAGCCACACAGTGTGAGATTGCAGCACTATGGAAACGCCCCGATATTTCAATTATCCCAAAGTTTCGGAATCGTATTTGGTTTATCTGCCAGATGGAAAAATTAACAAGTTTAGTTAATGATACTGGCGATAACTTTCTAA
>NW_027456011.1:0-26807 GCF_040206685.1 Ascaphus truei | reverse complement strand
GTAACCTGTTATTACATACACAGAGTAAGCGTGTCACGCTCAGCACGTAACCTGTTATTACATACACAGAGTAAGCGTGTCACGCTCAGCACGTAACCTGTAATTACATACACAGAGTAAGCGTGTCACGCTCAGCACGTAACCTGTTATTACATACACAGAGTATGCGTGTCACGCTCAGCACGTAGCCTGTTATTACATACACAGAGTATGCGTGTCACGCTCAGCACGTAACCTGTTATTACATACACAGAGTATGCGTGTCACGCTCAGCACGTAACCTGTTATTACATACAGAGTATGCGTGTCACGCTCAGCACGTAACCTGTTATTACATACACAGAGTAAGCGTGTCACGCTCAGCACGTAACCTGTTATTACATACACAGAGTAAGCGTGTCACGCTCAGCACGTAACCTGTTATTACATACACAGAGTGCGCGTGTCACGCTCAGCACGTAGCCTGTTATTACATACACAGAGTATGCGTGTCACGCTCAGCACGTAGCCTGTTATTACATACACAGAGTAAGCGTGTCACGCTCAGCACGTAACCTGTTATTACATACACAGAGTAAGCGTGTCACGCTCAGCACGTAACCTGTTATTACATACACAGAGTAAGCATGTCACGCTCAGCACGTAACATGTTATTACATACACAGAGTAAGCGTGTCACGCTCAGCTCGTAACCTGTTATTACATACACAGAGTGCGCGTGTCACGCTCAGCACGTAACCTGTTATTACATACACAGAGTATGCGTGTCACGCTCAGCACGTAACCTGTTATTACATACACAGAGTAAGCGTGTCACGCTCAGCACGTAACCTGTTATTACATACACAGAGTAAGCGTGTCACGCTCAGCACGTAGCCTGTTATTACATACACAGAGTATGCGTGTCACGCTCAGCACGTAACCTGTTATTACATACACAGAGTATGCGTGTCACGCTCAGCACGTAACCTGTTATTACATACACAGAGTAAGCGTGTCACGCTCAGCACGTAACCTGTTATTACATACACAGAGTATGCGTGTCACGCTCAGCTCGTAACCTGTTATTACATACAGAGTATGCGTGTCACGCTCAGCATGTAACCTGTTATTACATACACAGAGTATGCGTGTCACGCTCAGCACGTAACCTGTTATTACACACACAGAGTATGCGTGTCACGCTCAGCACGTAACCTGTTATTACATACACAGAGTAAGCGTGTCACGCTCAGCACGTAACCTGTTATTACATACACAGAGTAAGCGTGTCACGCTCAGCACGTAACCTGTTATTACATACACAGAGTATGCGTGTCACGCTCAGCACGTAACCTGTTATTACATACACAGAGTAAGCGTGTCACGCTCGGCACGTAACCTGTTATTACATACACAGAGTAAGCGTGTCACGCTCAGCACGTAACCTGTTATTACATACACAGAGTATGCGTGTCACGCTCAGCACGTAACCTGTTATTACATTCACAGAGTAAGCGTGTCACGCTCAGCACGTAACCTGTTATTACATACACAGAGTAAGCGTGTCACGCTCAGCTCGTAACCTGTTATTACATACACAGAGTGCGCGTGTCACGCTCAGCACGTAACCTGTTATTACATACACAGAGTATGCGTGTCACGCTCAGCACGTAACCTGTTATTATATACAGAGTATGCGTGTCACGCTCAGCACGTAACCTGTTATTACATACACAGAGTAAGCGTGTCACGCTCAGCATGTAACCTGTTATTACATACACAGAGTAAGCGTGTCACGCTCAGCACGTAACCTGTTATTACATACACAGAGTAAGCGTGTCACGCTCAGCACGTAACCTGTTATTACATACACAGAGTATGCGTGTCACGCGCAGCACGTAACCTGTTATTACATACACAGAGTAAGCGTGTCACGCTCAGCACGTAACCTGTTATTACATACACAGAGTAAGCGTGTCACGCTCAGCACGTAACCTGTTATTACATACACAGAGTAAGCGTGTCACGCTCAGCACGTAACCTGTTATTACATACACAGAGTATGCGTGTCACGCTCAGCACGTAACCTGTTATTACATACACAGAGTAAGCGTGTCACGCTCAGCACGTAACCTGTTATTACATACACAGAGTAAGCGTGTCACGCTCAGCACGTAACCTGTTATTACATACACAGAGTAAGCGTGTCACGCTCAGCACGTAACCTGTTATTACATACACAGAGTATGCGTGTCACGCTCAGCACGTAACCTGTTATTACATACACAGAGTATGCGTGTCACGCTCAGCACGTAGCCTGTTATTACATACACAGAGTATGCGTGTCACGCTCAGCACGTAACCTGTTATTACATACAGAGTATGCGTGTCACGCTCAACTCGTAACCTGTTATTACATACAGAGTATGCGTGTCACGCTCAGCACGTAACCTGTTATTACATACACAGAGTAAGCGTGTCACACTCAGCACGTAACCTGTTATTACATACACAGAGTAAGCGTGTCACACTCAGCACGTAACCTGTTATTACATACACAGAGTATGCGTGTCACGCTCAGCACGTAACCTGTTATTACATACACAGAGTAAGCGTGTCACGCTCAGCACGTAACCTGTTATTACATACACAGAGTAAGCGTGTCACGCTCAGCACGTAACCTGTTATTACATACACAGAGTATGCGTGTCACGCTCAGCACGTAGCCTGTTATTACATACACAGAGTATGCGTGTCACGCTCAGCACGTAACCTGTTATTACACACACAGAGTATGCGTGTCACGCTCAATTCGTAACCTGTTATTACATACAGAGTAAGCGTGTCACGCTCAGCACGTAACCTGTTATTACATACACAGAGTATGCGTGTCACGCTCAGCTCGTAGCCTGTTATTACATACACAGAGTAAGCGTGTCACGCTCAGCACGTAACCTGTTATTACATACACAGAGTAAGCGTGTCACGCTCAGCACGTAACCTGTTATTACATACACAGAGTAAGCGTGTCACGCTCAGCACGTAACCTGTAATTACATACACAGAGTATGCGTGTCACGCTCAGCACGTAACCTGTTATTACATACACAGAGTAAGCGTGTCACGCTCAGCACGTAACCTGTTATTACATACACAGAGTAAGCGTGTCACGCTCAGCTCGTAGCCTGTTATTACATACACAGAGTATGCGTGTCACGCTCAGCACGTAGCCTGTTATTACATACACAGAGTATGCGTGTCACGCTCAGCACGTAACCTGTTATTACATACACAGAGTAAGCGTGTCACGCTCAGCACGTAACCTGTTATTACATACACAGAGTAAGCGTGTCACGCTCAGCACGTAACCTGTTATTACATACACAGAGTATGCGTGTCACGCTCAGCACGTAGCCTGTTATTACATACACAGAGTAAGCGTGTCACGCTCAGCACGTAACCTGTTATTACACACACAGAGTAAGCGTGTCACGCTCAGCACGTAACCTGTTATTACATACACAGAGTAAGCGTGTCACGCTCAGCACGTAACCTGTTATTACATACACAGAGTAAGCGTGTCACGCTCAGCACGTAACCTGTTATTACATACACAGAGTAAGCGTGTCACGCTCAGCTCGTAACCTGTTATTACATACACAGAGTGTGCGTGTCACGCTCAGCACGTAACCTGTTATTACACACACAGAGTATGCGTGTCACGCTCAGCACGTAACCTGTTATTACATACACAGAGTAAGCGTGTCACGCTCAGCACGTAACCTGTAATTACATACACAGAGTATGCGTGTCACGCTCAGCACGTAACCTGTAATTACATACACAGAGTAAGCGTGTCACGCTCAGCACGTAACCTGTTATTACATACACAGAGTAAGCGTGTCACGCTCAGCTCGTAGCCTGTTATTACATACACAGAGTAAGCGTGTCACGCTCAGCTCGTAGCCTGTTATTACATACACAGAGTATGCGTGTCACGCTCAGCACGTAACCTGTTATTACATACACAGAGTAAGCGTGTCACGCTCAGCACGTAACCTGTTATTACATACACATAGTATGCGTGTCACGCTCAGCACGTAGCCTGTTATTACATACACAGAGTAAGCGTGTCACGCTCAGCTCGTAGCCTGTTATTACATACACAGAGTATGCGTGTCACGCTCAGCACGTAGCCTGTTATTACATACACAGAGTATGCGTGTCACGCTCAGCACGTAACCTGTTATTACATACACAGAGTAAGCGTGTCACGCTCAGCACGTAACCTGTTATTACATACACAGAGTATGCGTGTCACGCTCAGCACGTAGCCTGTTATTACATACACAGAGTAAGCGTGTCACGCTCAGCACGTAACCTGTTATTACACACACAGAGTAAGCGTGTCACGCTCAGCACGTAACCTGTTATTACATATACAGAGTAAGCGTGTCACGCTCAGCACGTAACCTGTAATTACATACACAGAGTATGCGTGTCACGCTCAGCACGTAACCTGTTATTACACACACAGAGTATGCGTGTCACGCGCAGCACGTAGCCTGTTATTACACACACAGAGTATGCGTGTCACGCTCAGCACGTAACCTGTAATTACATACACAGAGTAAGCGTGTCACGCTCAGCACGTAACCTGTTATTACATACACAGAGTAATCGTGTCAGGCTCAGCACGTAGCCTGTAATTACATACACAGAGTAAGCGTGTCACGCTCAGCACGTAACCTGTTATTACATACACAGAGTAAGCGTGTCACGCTCAGCACGTAGCCTGTTATTACATACACAGAGTAAGCGTGTCACGCTCAGCACGTAACCTGTTATTACATACACAGAGTAAGCGTGTCACGCTCAGCACGTAACCTGTTATTACATACACAGAGTAAGCGTGTCACGCTCAGCTCGTAACCTGTTATTACATACACAGAGTAAGCGTGTCACGCTCAGCACGTAACCTGTTATTACATACACAGAGTAAGCGTGTCACGCTCAGCACGTAACCTGTTATTACATACAGAGTATGCGTGTCACGCTCAGCACGTAGCCTGTTATTACATACACAGAGTAAGCGTGTCACGCTCAGCACGTAACCTGTTATTACATACACAGAGTAAGCGTGTCACGCTCAGCACGTAACCTGTTATTACATACACAGAGTAAGCGTGTCACGCTCAGCACGTAACCTGTTATTACATACACAGAGTAAGCGTGTCACGCTCAGCACGTAACCTGTTATTACATACAGAGTAAGCGTGTCACGCTCAGCACGTAACCTGTTATTACATACACAGAGTATGCGTGTCACGCTCAGCTCGTAGCCTGTTATTACATACACAGAGTAAGCGTGTCACGCTCAGCACGTAACCTGTTATTACATACACAGAGTATGCGTGTCACGCTCAGCACGTAACCTTTTATTACATACACAGAGTGAGCGTGTCACGCTCAGCACGTAACCTGTTATTACATACACAGAGTGAGCGTGTCACGCTCAGCACGTAACCTGTTATTACATACACAGAGTAAGCGTGTCACGCTCAGCACGTAACCTGTTATTACATACACAGAGTAAGCGTGTCACGCTCAGCACGTAACCTGTTATTACATACACAGAGTATGCGTGTCACGCTCAGCACGTAGCCTGTTATTACATACACAGAGTAAGCGTGTCACGCTCAGCACGTAACCTGTTATTACACACACAGAGTAAGCGTGTCACGCTCAGCACGTAACCTGTTATTACATACACAGAGTAAGCGTGTCACGCTCAGCACGTAACCTGTTATTACATACACAGAGTAAGCGTGTCACGCTCAGCACGTAACCTGTTATTACATACACAGAGTAAGCGTGTCACGCTCAGCTCGTAACCTGTTATTACATACACAGAGTGTGCGTGTCACGCTCAGCACGTAACCTGTTATTACACACACAGAGTATGCGTGTCACGCTCAGCACGTAACCTGTTATTACATACACAGAGTAAGCGTGTCACGCTCAGCACGTAACCTGTAATTACATACACAGAGTATGCGTGTCACGCTCAGCACGTAACCTGTAATTACATACACAGA
This sequence comes from Ascaphus truei, assembly GCF_040206685.1. NCBI lineage: Eukaryota > Metazoa > Chordata > Amphibia > Anura > Ascaphidae > Ascaphus > Ascaphus truei. Next base: position 20,727 of record NW_027456011.1, on the reverse strand, counting down.
GTAAGCGTGTCACGCTCAGCACGTAACCTGTTATTACATACACAGAGTAAGCGTGTCACGCTCAGCTCGTAGCCTGTTATTACATACACAGAGTAAGCGTGTCACGCTCAGCTCGTAGCCTGTTATTACATACACAGAGTATGCGTGTCACGCTCAGCACGTAACCTGTTATTACATACACAGAGTAAGCGTGTCACGCTCAGCACGTAACCTGTTATTACATACACATAGTATGCGTGTCACGCTCAGCACGTAGCCTGTTATTACATACACAGAGTAAGCGTGTCACGCTCAGCTCGTAGCCTGTTATTACATACACAGAGTATGCGTGTCACGCTCAGCACGTAGCCTGTTATTACATACACAGAGTATGCGTGTCACGCTCAGCACGTAACCTGTTATTACATACACAGAGTAAGCGTGTCACGCTCAGCACGTAACCTGTTATTACATACACAGAGTATGCGTGTCACGCTCAGCACGTAGCCTGTTATTACATACACAGAGTAAGCGTGTCACGCTCAGCACGTAACCTGTTATTACACACACAGAGTAAGCGTGTCACGCTCAGCACGTAACCTGTTATTACATATACAGAGTAAGCGTGTCACGCTCAGCACGTAACCTGTAATTACATACACAGAGTATGCGTGTCACGCTCAGCACGTAACCTGTTATTACACACACAGAGTATGCGTGTCACGCGCAGCACGTAGCCTGTTATTACACACACAGAGTATGCGTGTCACGCTCAGCACGTAACCTGTAATTACATACACAGAGTAAGCGTGTCACGCTCAGCACGTAACCTGTTATTACATACACAGAGTAATCGTGTCAGGCTCAGCACGTAGCCTGTAATTACATACACAGAGTAAGCGTGTCACGCTCAGCACGTAACCTGTTATTACATACACAGAGTAAGCGTGTCACGCTCAGCACGTAGCCTGTTATTACATACACAGAGTAAGCGTGTCACGCTCAGCACGTAACCTGTTATTACATACACAGAGTAAGCGTGTCACGCTCAGCACGTAACCTGTTATTACATACACAGAGTAAGCGTGTCACGCTCAGCTCGTAACCTGTTATTACATACACAGAGTAAGCGTGTCACGCTCAGCACGTAACCTGTTATTACATACACAGAGTAAGCGTGTCACGCTCAGCACGTAACCTGTTATTACATACAGAGTATGCGTGTCACGCTCAGCACGTAGCCTGTTATTACATACACAGAGTAAGCGTGTCACGCTCAGCACGTAACCTGTTATTACATACACAGAGTAAGCGTGTCACGCTCAGCACGTAACCTGTTATTACATACACAGAGTAAGCGTGTCACGCTCAGCACGTAACCTGTTATTACATACACAGAGTAAGCGTGTCACGCTCAGCACGTAACCTGTTATTACATACAGAGTAAGCGTGTCACGCTCAGCACGTAACCTGTTATTACATACACAGAGTATGCGTGTCACGCTCAGCTCGTAGCCTGTTATTACATACACAGAGTAAGCGTGTCACGCTCAGCACGTAACCTGTTATTACATACACAGAGTATGCGTGTCACGCTCAGCACGTAACCTGTTATTACATACACAGAGTGAGCGTGTCACGCTCAGCACGTAACCTGTTATTACATACACAGAGTGAGCGTGTCACGCTCAGCACGTAACCTGTTATTACATACACAGAGTAAGCGTGTCACGCTCAGCACGTAACCTGTTATTACATACACAGAGTAAGCGTGTCACGCTCAGCACGTAACCTGTTATTACATACACAGAGTATGCGTGTCACGCTCAGCACGTAGCCTGTTATTACATACACAGAGTAAGCGTGTCACGCTCAGCACGTAACCTGTTATTACACACACAGAGTAAGCGTGTCACGCTCAGCACGTAACCTGTTATTACATACACAGAGTAAGCGTGTCACGCTCAGCACGTAACCTGTTATTACATACACAGAGTAAGCGTGTCACGCTCAGCACGTAACCTGTTATTACATACACAGAGTAAGCGTGTCACGCTCAGCTCGTAACCTGTTATTACATACACAGAGTGTGCGTGTCACGCTCAGCACGTAACCTGTTATTACACACACAGACTATGCGTGTCACGCTCAGCACGTAACCTGTTATTACATACACAGAGTAAGCGTGTCACGCTCAGCACGTAACCTGTAATTACATACACAGAGTATGCGTGTCACGCTCAGCACGTAACCTGTAATTACATACACAGAGTAAGCGTGTCACGCTCAGCACGTAACCTGTTATTACATACACAGAGTAAGCGTGTCACGCTCAGCTCGTAGCCTGTTATTACATACACAGAGTAAGCGTGTCACGCTCAGCTCGTAGCCTGTTATTACATACACAGAGTATGCGTGTCACGCTCAGCACGTAACCTGTTATTACATACACAGAGTAAGCGTGTCACGCTCAGCACGTAACCTGTTATTACATACACATAGTATGCGTGTCACGCTCAGCACGTAGCCTGTTATTACATACACAGAGTAAGCGTGTCACGCTCAGCTCGTAGCCTGTTATTACATACACAGAGTATGCGTGTCACGCTCAGCACGTAGCCTGTTATTACATACACAGAGTATGCGTGTCACGCTCAGCACGTAACCTGTTATTACATACACAGAGTAAGCGTGTCACGCTCAGCACGTAACCTGTTATTACATACACAGAGTATGCGTGTCACGCTCAGCACGTAGCCTGTTATTACATACACAGAGTAAGCGTGTCACGCTCAGCACGTAACCTGTTATTACACACACAGAGTAAGCGTGTCACGCTCAGCACGTAACCTGTTATTACATATACAGAGTAAGCGTGTCACGCTCAGCACGTAACCTGTAATTACATACACAGAGTATGCGTGTCACGCTCAGCACGTAACCTGTTATTACACACACAGAGTATGCGTGTCACGCGCAGCACGTAGCCTGTTATTACACACACAGAGTATGCGTGTCACGCTCAGCACGTAACCTGTAATTACATACACAGAGTAAGCGTGTCACGCTCAGCACGTAACCTGTTATTACATACACAGAGTAAGCGTGTCAGGCTCAGCACGTAGCCTGTAATTACATACACAGAGTAAGCGTGTCACGCTCAGCACGTAACCTGTTATTACATACACAGAGTAAGCGTGTCACGCTCAGCACGTAGCCTGTTATTACATACACAGAGTAAGCGTGTCACGCTCAGCACGTAACCTGTTATTACATACACAGAGTAAGCGTGTCACGCTCAGCACGTAACCTGTTATTACATACACAGAGTAAGCGTGTCACGCTCAGCTCGTAACCTGTTATTACATACACAGAGTAAGCGTGTCACGCTCAGCACGTAACCTGTTATTACATACACAGAGTAAGCGTGTCACGCTCAGCACGTAACCTGTTATTACATACAGAGTATGCGTGTCACGCTCAGCACGTAGCCTGTTATTACATACACAGAGTAAGCGTGTCACGCTCAGCACGTAACCTGTTATTACATACACAGAGTAAGCGTGTCACGCTCAGCACGTAACCTGTTATTACATACACAGAGTAAGCGTGTCACGCTCAGCACGTAACCTGTTATTACATACACAGAGTAAGCGTGTCACGCTCAGCACGTAACCTGTTATTACATACAGAGTAAGCGTGTCACGCTCAGCACGTAACCTGTTATTACATACACAGAGTATGCGTGTCACGCTCAGCTCGTAGCCTGTTATTACATACACAGAGTAAGCGTGTCACGCTCAGCACGTAACCTGTTATTACATACACAGAGTATGCGTGTCACGCTCAGCACGTAACCTGTTATTACATACACAGAGTGAGCGTGTCACGCTCAGCACGTAACCTGTTATTACATACACAGAGTGAGCGTGTCACGCTCAGCACGTAACCTGTTATTACATACACAGAGTAAGCGTGTCACGCTCAGCTCGTAACCTGTTATTACATACACAGAGTAAGCGTGTCACGCTCAGCACGTAACCTGTTATTACATACACAGAGTAAGCGTGTCACGCTCAGCACGTAGCCTGTTATTACATACACAGAGTAAGCGTGTCACGCTCAGCACGTAACCTGTTATTACATACACAGAGTATGCGTGTCACGCTCAGCTCGTAGCCTGTTATTACATACACAGAGTAAGCGTGTCACGCTCAGCACGTAACCTGTTATTACATACACAGAGTATGCGTGTCACGCTCAGCACGTAGCCTGTTATTACATACACAGAGTAAGCGTGTCACGCTCAGCACGTAACCTGTAATTACATACACAGAGTATGCGTGTCACGCTCAGCACGTAACCTGTTATTACATACACAGAGTGTGCGTGTCACGCTCAGCACGTAACCTGTTATTACATACACAGAGTATGCGTGTCACGCTCAGCACGTAACCTGTTATTACATACACAGAGTAAGCGTGTCACGCTCAGCACGTAACCTGTTATTACACACACAGAGTATGCGTGTCACGCGCAGCACGTAGCCTGTTATTACACACACAGAGTATGCGTGTCACGCTCAGCTCGTAACCTGTAATTACATACACAGAGTAAGCGTGTCACGCTCAGCACGTAACCTGTTATTACATACACAGAGTATGCGTGTCACGCTCAGCTCGTAGCCTGTTATTACATACACAGAGTAAGCGTGTCACGCTCAGCACGTAACCTGTTATTACATACACAGAGTATGCGTGTCACGCTCAGCACGTAACCTGTTATTACATACACAGAGTAAGCGTGTCACGCTAAGCACGTAACCTGTTTTTACATACACAGAGTAAGCGTGTCACGCTCAGCTCGTAACCTGTTATTACATACACAGAGTAAGCGTGTCACGCTCAGCTCGTAACCTGGTATTACATACACAGAGTAAGCGTGTCACGCTCAGCACGTAACCTGTTATTACATACACAGAGTAAGCGTGTCACGCTCAGCACGTAACCTGTTATTACATACACAGAGTATGCGTGTCACGCTCAGCACGTAGCCTGTTATTACATACTCAGAGTAAGCGTGTCACGCTCAGCACGTAACCTGTAATTACATACACAGAGTATGCGTGTCACGCTCAGCACGTAACCTGTTATTACATACAGAGTGTGCGTGTCACGCTCAGCACGTAACCTGTTATTACATACACAGAGTATGCGTGTCACGCTCAGCACGTAACCTGTTATTACATACACAGAGTAAGCGTGTCACGCTCAGCACGTAACCTGTTATTACACACACAGAGTATGCGTGTCACGCGCAGCACGTAGCCTGTTATTACACACACAGAGTATGCGTGTCACGCTCAGCACGTAACCTGTAATTACATACACAGAGTAAGCGTGTCACGCTCAGCACGTAACCTGTTATTACATACACAGAGTAAGCGTGTCACGCTCAGCACGTAGCCTGTAATTACATACACAGAGTAAGCGTGTCACGCTCAGCACGTAACCTGTTATTACATACACAGAGTAAGCGTGTCACGCTCAGCACGTAGCCTGTTATTTCATACACAGAGTAAGCGTGTCACGCTCAGCACGTAACCTGTTATTACATACACAGAGTAAGCGTGTCACGCTCAGCTCGTAACCTGTTATTACATACACAGAGTATGCGTGTCACGCTCAGCACGTAACCTGTTATTACATACACAGAGTATGCGTGTCACGCTCAGCACGTAACCTGTTATTACATACACAGAGTAAGCGTGTCACGCTCAGCACGTAACCTGTTATTACATACACAGAGTAAGCGTGTCACGCTCAGCACGTAACCTGTTATTACATACACAGAGTATGCGTGTCACGCTCAGCACGTAACCTGTTATTACATACACAGAGTAAGCGTGTCACGCTCAGCACGTAACCTGTTATTACATACACAGAGTAAGCGTGTCACGCTCAGCACGTAACCTGTTATTACATACACAGAGTATGCGTGTCACGCTCAGCACGTAACCTGTTATTACATACACAGAGTATGCGTGTCACGCTCAGCACGTAACCTGTTATTACATACACAGAGTAAGCGTGTCACGCTCAGCTCGTAACCTGTTATTACATACACAGAGTATGCGTGTCACGCTCAGCACGTAACCTGTTATTACATACACAGAGTAAGAGTGTCACGCTCAGCACGTAACCTGTTATTACATACACAGAGTAAGCGTGTCACGCTCAGCACGTAACCTGTTATTACATACACAGAGTATGCGTGTCACGCTCAGCTCGTAACCTGTTATTACATACACAGAGTAAGCGTGTCACGTTCAGCACGTAACCTGTTATTACATACACAGAGTATGCGTGTCACGCTCAGCACGTAACCTGTTATTACATACACAGAGTAAGCGTGTCACGCTAAGCACGTAACCTGTTATTACATACACAGAGTAAGCGTGTCACGCTCAGCTCGTAACCTGTTATTACATACACAGAGTAAGCGTGTCACGCTCAGCTCGTAACCTGGTATTACATACACAGAGTAAGCGTGTCACGCTCAGCACGTAACCTGTTATTACATACACAGAGTAAGCGTGTCACGCTCAGCACGTAACCTGTTATTACATACACAGAGTATGCGTGTCACGCTCAGCACGTAGCCTGTTATTACATACTCAGAGTAAGCGTGTCACGCTCAGCACGTAACCTGTAATTACATACACAGAGTATGCGTGTCACGCTCAGCACGTAACCTGTTATTACATACAGAGTGTGCGTGTCACGCTCAGCACGTAACCTGTTATTACATACACAGAGTATGCGTGTCACGCTCAGCACGTAACCTGTTATTACATACACAGAGTAAGCGTGTCACGCTCAGCACGTAACCTGTTATTACACACACAGAGTATGCGTGTCACGCGCAGCACGTAGCCTGTTATTACACACACAGAGTATGCGTGTCACGCTCAGCACGTAACCTGTAATTACATACACAGAGTAAGCGTGTCACGCTCAGCACGTAACCTGTTATTACATACACAGAGTAAGCGTGTCACGCTCAGCACGTAGCCTGTAATTACATACACAGAGTAAGCGTGTCACGCTCAGCACGTAACCTGTTATTACATACACAGAGTAAGCGTGTCACGCTCAGCACGTAGCCTGTTATTACATACACAGAGTAAGCGTGTCACGCTCAGCACGTAACCTGTTATTACATACACAGAGTAAGCGTGTCACGCTCAGCTCGTAACCTGTTATTACATACACAGAGTATGCGTGTCACGCTCAGCACGTAACCTGTTATTACATACACAGAGTATGCGTGTCACGCTCAGCACGTAACCTGTTATTACATACACAGAGTAAGCGTGTCACGCTCAGCACGTAACCTGTTATTACATACACAGAGTAAGCGTGTCACGCTCAGCACGTAACCTGTTATTACATACACAGAGTATGCGTGTCACGCTCAGCACGTAACCTGTTATTACATACACAGAGTAAGCGTGTCACGCTCAGCACGTAACCTGTTATTACATACACAGAGTAAGCGTGTCACGCTCAGCACGTAACCTGTTATTACATACACAGAGTATGCGTGTCACGCTCAGCACGTAACCTGTTATTACATACACAGAGTATGCGTGTCACGCTCAGCACGTAACCTGTTATTACATACACAGAGTAAGCGTGTCACGCTCAGCACGTAACCTGTTATTACATACACCGAGTAAGCGTGTCACGCTCAGCTCGTAACCTGTTATTACATACACAGAGTATGCGTGTCACGCTCAGCACGTAACCTGTTATTACATACACAGAGTAAGAGTGTCACGCTCAGCACGTAACCTGTTATTACATACACAGAGTAAGCGTGTCACGCTCAGCACGTAACCTGTTATTACATACACAGAGTATGCGTGTCACGCTCAGCTCGTAACCTGTTATTACATACACAGAGTAAGCGTGTCACGTTCAGCACGTAACCTGTTATTACATACACAGAGTATGCGTGTCACGCTCAGCACGTAACCTGTTATTACATACACAGAGTAAGCGTGTCACGCTCAGCACGTAACCTGTTATTACATACACAGAGTAAGCGTGTCACGCTCAGCACGTAACCTGTTATTACATACACAGAGTAAGCGTGTCACGCTCAGCACGTAGCCTGTTATTACATACACAGAGTAAGCGTGTCACGCTCAGCTCGTAACCTGTTATTACATACACAGAGTAAGCGTGTCACGCTCAGCACGTAACCTGTTATTACATACACAGAGTATGCGTGTCACGCTCAGCACGTAGCCTGTTATTACATACACAGAGTAAGCGTGTCACGCTCAGCACGTAACCTGTAATTACATACACAGAGTATGCGTGTCACGCTCAGCACGTAACCTGTTATTACATACACAGAGTGTGCGTGTCACGCTCAGCACGTAACCTGTTATTACATACACAGAGTATGCGTGTCACGCTCAGCACGTAACCTGTTATTACATACACAGAGTAAGCGTGTCACGCTCAGCACGTAACCTGTTATTACACACACAGAGTATGCGTGTCACGCGCAGCACGTAGCCTGTTATTACACACACAGAGTATGCGTGTCACGCTCAGCTCGTAACCTGTAATTACATACACAGAGTAAGCGTGTCACGCTCAGCACGTAACCTGTTATTACATACACAGAGTATGCGTGTCACGCTCAGCTCGTAGCCTGTTATTACATACACAGAGTAAGCGTGTCACGCTCAGCACGTAACCTGTTATTACATACACAGAGTATGCGTGTCACGCTCAGCACGTAACCTGTTATTACATACACAGAGTAAGCGTGTCACGCTAAGCACGTAACCTGTTATTACATACACAGAGTAAGCGTGTCACGCTCAGCTCGTAACCTGTTATTACATACACAGAGTAAGCGTGTCACGCTCAGCTCGTAACCTGGTATTACATACACAGAGTAAGCGTGTCACGCTCAGCACGTAACCTGTTATTACATACACAGAGTAAGCGTGTCACGCTCAGCACGTAACATGTTATTACATACACAGAGTATGCGTGTCACGCTCAGCACGTAGCCTGTTATTACATACTCAGAGTAAGCGTGTCACGCTCAGCACGTAACCTGTAATTACATACACAGAGTATGCGTGTCACGCTCAGCACGTAACCTGTTATTACATACAGAGTGTGCGTGTCACGCTCAGCACGTAACCTGTTATTACATACACAGAGTATGCGTGTCACGCTCAGCACGTAACCTGTTATTACATACACAGAGTAAGCGTGTCACGCTCAGCACGTAACCTGTTATTACACACACAGAGTATGCGTGTCACGCGCAGCACGTAGCCTGTTATTACACACACAGAGTATGCGTGTCACGCTCAGCACGTAACCTGTAATTACATACACAGAGTAAGCGTGTCACGCTCAGCACGTAACCTGTTATTACATACACAGAGTAAGCGTGTCACGCTCAGCACGTAGCCTGTAATTACATACACAGAGTAAGCGTGTCACGCTCAGCACGTAACCTGTTATTACATACACAGAGTAAGCGTGTCACGCTCAGCACGTAGCCTGTTATTACATACACAGAGTAAGCGTGTCACGCTCAGCACGTAACCTGTTATTACATACACAGAGTAAGCGTGTCACGCTCAGCTCGTAACCTGTTATTACATACACAGAGTATGCGTGTCACGCTCAGCACGTAACCTGTTATTACATACACAGAGTATGCGTGTCACGCTCAGCACGTAACCTGTTATTACATACACAGAGTAAGCGTGTCACGCTCAGCACGTAACCTGTTATTACATACACAGAGTAAGCGTGTCACGCTCAGCACGTAACCTGTTATTACATACACAGAGTATGCGTGTCACGCTCAGCACGTAACCTGTTATTACATACACACAGTAAGCGTGTCACGCTCAGCACGTAACCTGTTATTACATACACAGAGTAAGCGTGTCACGCTCAGCACGTAACCTGTTATTACATACACAGAGTATGCGTGTCACGCTCAGCACGTAACCTGTTATTACATACACAGAGTATGCGTGTCACGCTCAGCACGTAACCTGTTATTACATACACAGAGTAAGCGTGTCACGCTCAGCACGTAACCTGTTATTACATACACCGAGTAAGCGTGTCACGCTCAGCTCGTAACCTGTTATTACATACACAGAGTATGCGTGTCACGCTCAGCACGTAACCTGTTATTACATACACAGAGTAAGAGTGTCACGCTCAGCACGTAACCTGTTATTACATACACAGAGTAAGCGTGTCACGCTCAGCACGTAACCTGTTATTACATACACAGAGTATGCGTGTCACGCTCAGCTCGTAACCTGTTATTACATACACAGAGTAAGCGTGTCACGTTCAGCACGTAACCTGTTATTACATACACAGAGTATGCGTGTCACGCTCAGCACGTAACCTGTTATTACATACACAGAGTAAGCGTGTCACGCTAAGCACGTAACCTGTTATTACATACACAGAGTAAGCGTGTCACGCTCAGCTCGTAACCTGTTATTACATACACAGAGTAAGCGTGTCACGCTCAGCTCGTAACCTGGTATTACATACACAGAGTAAGCGTGTCACGCTCAGCACGTAACCTGTTATTACATACACAGAGTAAGCGTGTCACGCTCAGCACGTAACCTGTTATTACATACACAGAGTATGCGTGTCACGCTCAGCACGTAGCCTGTTATTACATACTCAGAGTAAGCGTGTCACGCTCAGCACGTAACCTGTAATTACATACACAGAGTATGCGTGTCACGCTCAGCACGTAACCTGTTATTACATACAGAGTGTGCGTGTCACGCTCAGCACGTAACCTGTTATTACATACACAGAGTATGCGTGTCACGCTCAGCACGTAACCTGTTATTACATACACAGAGTAAGCGTGTCACGCTCAGCACGTAACCTGTTATTACACACACAGAGTATGCGTGTCACGCGCAGCACGTAGCCTGTTATTACACACACAGAGTATGCGTGTCACGCTCAGCACGTAACCTGTAATTACATACACAGAGTAAGCGTGTCACGCTCAGCACGTAACCTGTTATTACATACACAGAGTAAGCGTGTCACGCTCAGCACGTAGCCTGTAATTACATACACAGAGTAAGCGTGTCACGCTCAGCACGTAACCTGTTATTACATACACAGAGTAAGCGTGTCACGCTCAGCACGTAGCCTGTTATTACATACACAGAGTAAGCGTGTCACGCTCAGCACGTAACCTGTTATTACATACACAGAGTAAGCGTGTCACGCTCAGCTCGTAACCTGTTATTACATACACAGAGTATGCGTGTCACGCTCAGCACGTAACCTGTTATTACATACACAGAGTATGCGTGTCACGCTCAGCACGTAACCTGTTATTACATACACAGAGTAAGCGTGTCACGCTCAGCACGTAACCTGTTATTACATACACAGAGTAAGCGTGTCACGCTCAGCACGTAACCTGTTATTACATACACAGAGTATGCGTGTCACGCTCAGCACGTAACCTGTTATTACATACACAGAGTAAGCGTGTCACGCTCAGCACGTAACCTGTTATTACATACACAGAGTAAGCGTGTCACGCTCAGCACGTAACCTGTTATTACATACACAGAGTATGCGTGTCACGCTCAGCACGTAACCTGTTATTACATACACAGAGTATGCGTGTCACGCTCAGCACGTAACCTGTTATTACATACACAGAGTAAGCGTGTCACGCTCAGCACGTAACCTGTTATTACATACACCGAGTAAGCGTGTCACGCTCAGCTCGTAACCTGTTATTACATACACAGAGTATGCGTGTCACGCTCAGCACGTAACCTGTTATTACATACACAGAGTAAGAGTGTCACGCTCAGCACGTAACCTGTTATTACATACACAGAGTAAGCGTGTCACGCTCAGCACGTAACCTGTTATTACATACACAGAGTATGCGTGTCACGCTCAGCTCGTAACCTGTTATTACATACACAGAGTAAGCGTGTCACGTTCAGCACGTAACCTGTTATTACATACACAGAGTATGCGTGTCACGCTCAGCACGTAACCTGTTATTACATACACAGAGTAAGCGTGTCACGCTCAGCACGTAACCTGTTATTACATACACAGAGTAAGCGTGTCACGCTCAGCACGTAACCTGTTATTACATACACAGAGTAAGCGTGTCACGCTCAGCACGTAACCTGTTATTACATACACAGAGTAAGCGTGTCACGCTCAGCACGTAACCTGTTATTACATACACAGAGTATGCGTGTCACGCTCAGCACGTAACCTGTTATTACATACACAGAGTGTGCGTGTCACGCTCAGCACGTAACCTGTTATTACATACACAGAGTAAGCGTGTCACGCTCAGCACGTAACCTGTTATTACATACAGAGTAAGCATGTCACGCTCAGCACGTAACCTGTTATTACATACAGAGTAAGCGTGTCACGCTCAGCACGTAACCTGTTATTACATACACAGAGTATGCGTGTCACGCTCAGCACGTAACCTGTTATTACATACACAGAGTGTGCGTGTCACGCTCAGCACGTAACCTGTTATTACATACACAGAGTAAGCGTGTCACGCTCAGCACGTAACCTGTTATTACATACAGAGTAAGCGTGTCACGCTCAGCACGTAACCTGTTATTACATACACAGAGTATGCGTGTCACGCTCAGCATGTAACCTGTTATTACATACACAGAGTGCGCGTGTCACGCTCAGCACGTAACCTGTTATTACATACACAGAGTAAGCGTGTCACGCTCAGCACGTAACCTGTTATTACATACACAGAGTAAGCGTGTCACGCTCAGCACGTAACCTGTTATTACATACACAGAGTAAGCGTGTCACGCTCAGCACGTAACCTGTTATTACATACACAGAGTATGCGTGTCACGCTCAGCACGTAACCTGTTATTACATACACAGAGTAAGCGTGTCACGCTCAGCACGTAACCTGTTATTACATACACAGAGTAAGCGTGTCACGCTCAGCTCGTAACCTGTTATTACATACACAGAGTAAGCGTGTCACGCTCAGCACGTAACCTGTTATTACATACACAGAGTAAGCGTGTCACGCTCAGCACGTAACCTGTTATTACATACACAGAGTAAGCGTGTCACGCTCAGCTCGTAACCTGTTATTACATACACAGAGTAAGCGTGTCACGCTCAGCACATAACCTGTTATTACATACACAGAGTAAGCGTGTCACGCTCAGCACGTAACCTGTTATTACATACACAGAGTAAGCGTGTCACGCTCAGCTCGTAGCCTGTTATTACATACACAGAGTAAGCGTGTCACGCTCAGCACGTAACCTGTTATTACATACACAGAGTATGCGTGTCACGCTCAGCACATAACCTGTTATTACATACACAGAGTATGCGTGTCACGCTCAGCACGTAACCTGTTATTACATACACAGAGTATGCGTGTCACGCTCAGCACGTAACCTGTTATTACATACACAGAGTAAGCGTGTCACACTCAGCACGTAACCTGTTATTACATACACAGAGTAAGCGTGTCACGCTCAGCACGTAACCTGTTATTACATACACAGAGTATGCGTGTCACGCTCAGCACGTAACCTGTTATTACATACACAGAGTAAGCGTGTCACGCTCAGCTCGTAACCTGTTATTACATACACAGAGTAAGCGTGTCACGCTCAGCACGTAACCTGTTATTACATACACAGAGTATGCGTGTCACGCTCAGCACGTAACCTGTTATTACATACACAGAGTAAGCGTGTCACGCTCAGCTCGTAACCTGTTATTACATACACAGAGTAAGCGTGTCACGCTCAGCACGTAACCTGTTATTACATACACAGAGTAAGCGTGTCACGCTCAGCACGTTACCTGTTATTACATACAGAGTATGCGTGTCACGCTCAGCACGTAACCTGTTATTACATACACAGAGTATGCGTGTCACGCTCAGCACGTAACCTGTTATTACATACACAGAGTAAGCGTGTCACGCTCAGCACGTAGCCTGTTATTACATACACAGAGTAAGCGTGTCACGCTCAGCACGTAACCTGTTATTACATACACAGAGTAAGCGTGTCACGCTCAGCACGTAACCTGTTATTACATACACAGAGTATGTGTGTCACGCTCAGCACGTAACCTGTTATTACATACACAGAGTAAGCGTGTCACGCTCAGCACGTAGCCTGTTATTACATACACAGAGTATGCGTGTCACGCTCAGCACGTAGCCTGTTATTACATACACAGAGTAAGCGTGTCACGCTCAGCACGTAACCTGTTATTACATACACAGAGTAAGCGTGTCACGCTCAGCACGTAGCCTGTTATTACATGCACAGAGTATGCGTGTCACGCTCAGCACGTAACCTGTTATTACATACACAGAGTATGCGTGTCACGCTCAGCACGTAACCTGTTATTACATACACAGAGTAAGCGTGTCACGCTCAGCACGTAACCTGTTATTACATACACAGAGTATGCGTGTCACGCTCAGCACGTAACCTGTTATTACATACACAGAGTAAGCGTGTCACGCTCAGCACGTAACCTGTTATTACATACACAGAGTAAGCGTGTCACGCTCAGCTCGTAACCTGTTATTACATACACAGAGTAAGCGTGTCACGCTCAGCACGTAACCTGTTATTACATACACAGAGTAAGCGTGTCACGCTCAGCACGTAACCTGTTATTACATACACAGAGTAAGCGTGTCACGCTCAGCACGTAACCTGTTATTACATACACAGAGTAAGCGTGTCACGCTCAGCACGTAACCTGTTATTACATACACAGAGTAAGCGTGTCACGCTCAGCACGTAACCTGTTATTACATACACAGAGTAAGCGTGTCACGCTCAGCACGTAACCTGTTATTACATACACAGAGTAAGCGTGTCACGCTCAGCTCGTAGCCTGTTATTACATACACAGAGTAAGCGTGTCACGCTCAGCACGTAACCTGTTATTACATACACAGAGTATGCGTGTCACGCTCAGCACGTAACCTGTTATTACATACACAGAGTATGCGTGTCACGCTCAGCACGTAACCTGTTATTACATACACAGAGTATGCGTGTCACGCTCAGCACGTAACCTGTTATTACATACACAGAGTAAGCGTGTCACGCTCAGCACGTAACCTGTTATTACATACACAGAGTAAGCGTGTCACGCTCAGCACGTAACCTGTTATTACATACACAGAGTATGCGTGTCACGCTCAGCACGTAACCTGTTATTACATACACAGAGTAAGCGTGTCACGCTCAGCTCGTAACCTGTTATTACATACACAGAGTAATCGTGTCACGCTCAGCACGTAACCTGTTATTACATACACAGAGTAAGCGTGTCACGCTCAGCTCGTAACCTGTTATTACATACACAGAGTATGCGTGTCACGCTCAGCACGTAACCTGTTATTACATACACAGAGTAAGCGTGTCACGCTCAGCACGTAACCTGTTATTACATACACAGAGTAAGCGTGTCACGCTCAGCACGTAACCTGTTATTACATACACAGAGTGTGCGTGTCACGCTCAGCACGTAACCTGTTATTACATACAGAGTATGCGTGTCACGCTCAGCACGTAACCTGTTATTACATACACAGAGTAAGCGTGTCACGCTCAGCACGTAACCTGTTATTACATACACAGAGTAAGCGTGTCACGCTCAGCACGTAACCTGTTATTACATACACAGAGTGCGCGTGTCACGCTCAGCACGTAGCCTGTTATTACATACACAGAGTATGCGTGTCACGCTCAGCACGTAGCCTGTTATTACATTACACAGAGTAAGCGTGTCACGCTCAGCACGTAACCTGTTATTACATACACAGAGTAAGCGTGTCACGCTCAGCACGTAACCTGTTATTACATACACAGAGTAAGCATGTCACGCTCAGCACGTAACATGTTATTACATACACAGAGTAAGCGTGTCACGCTCAGCTCGTAACCTGTTATTACATACACAGAGTGCGCGTGTCACGCTCAGCACGTAACCTGTTATTACATACACAGAGTATGCGTGTCACGCTCAGCACGTAACCTGTTATTACATACACAGAGTAAGCGTGTCACGCTCAGCACGTAACCTGTTATTACATACACAGAGTAAGCGTGTCACGCTCAGCACGTAGCTGTTATTACATACACAGAGTAATGCGTGTCACGCTCAGCACGTAACCTGTTATTACATACACAGAGTATGCGTGTCACGCTCAGCACGTAACCTGTTATTACATACACAGAGTAAGCGTGTCACGCTCAGCACGTAACCTGTTATTACATACACAGAGTATGCGTGTCACGCTCAGCTCGTAACCTGTTATTACATACAGAGTATGCGTGTCACGCTCAGCAGTAACCTGTTATTACATACACAGAGTAATGCGTGTCACGCTCAGCACGTAACCTGTTATTACACACACAGAGTATGCGTGTCACGCTCAGCACGTAACCTGTTATTACATACACAGAGTAAGCGTGTCACGCTCAGCACGTAACCTGTTATTACATACACAGAGTAAGCGTGTCACGCTCAGCACGTAACCTGTTATTACATACACAGAGTATGCGTGTCACGCTCAGCACGTAGCCTGTTATTACATACACAGAGTAAGCGTGTCACGCTCAGCTCGTAACCTGTTATTACATACACAGAGTATGCGTGTCACGCTCAGCACGTAACCTGTTATTACATACACAGAGTAAGCGTGTCACGCTCGGCACGTAACCTGTTATTACATACACAGAGTAAGGCTGTCACGCTCAGCACGTAACCTGTTATTACATACACAGAGTATGCGTGTCACGCTCAGCACAGTAACCTGTTATTACATTCACAGAGTAAGCGTGTCACGCTCAGCACGTAACCTGTTATTACATACACAGAGTAAGCGTGTCACGCTCAGCTCGTAACCTGTTATTACATACACAGAGTGCGCGTGTCACGCTCAGCACGTAACCTGTTATTACATACACAGAGTATGCGTGTCACGCTCAGCACGTAACCTGTTATTATATACAGAGTATGCGTGTCACGCTCAGCACGTAACCTGTTATTACATACACAGAGTATGCGTGTCACGCGCAGCACGTAACCTGTTATTACATACACAGAGTAAGCGTGTCACGCTCAGCACGTACCTGTTATTACATACACAGAGTAAGCGTGTCACGCTCAGCACGTAACCTGTTATTACATACACAGAGTAAGCGTGTCACGCTCAGCACGTAACCTGTTATTACATACACAGAGTATGCGTGTCACGCTCAGCACGTAACCTGTTATTACATACACAGAGTAAGCGTGTCACGCTCAGCACGTAACCTGTTATTACATACACAGAGTAAGCGTGTCACGCTCAGCACGTAACCTGTTATTACATACACAGAGTAAGCGTGTCACGCTCAGCACGTAACCTGTTTATTACATACACAGGAGTATGCGTGTCACGCTCAGCACGTAACCTGTTATTACATACACAGAGTATGCGTGTCACGCTCAGCACGTAGCCTGTTATTACATACACAGAGTATGCGTGTCACGCTCAGCACGTAACCTGTTATTACATACAGAGTATGCGTGTCACGCTCAACTCGTAACCTGTTATTACATACAGAGTATGCGTGTCACGCTCAGCACGTAACCTGTTATTACATACACAGAGTAAGCGTGTCACACTCAGCACGTAACCTGTTATTACATACACAGAGTAAGCGTGTCACACTCAGCACGTAACCTGTTATTACATACACAGAGTATGCGTGTCACGCTCAGCACGTAACCTGTTATTACATACACAGAGTAAGCGTGTCACGCTCAGCACGTAACCTGTTATTACATACACAGAGTAAGCGTGTCACGCTCAGCACGTAACCTGTTATTACATACACAGAGTATTGCGTGTCACGCTCAGCACGTAGCCTGTTATTACATACACAGAGTATGCGTGTCACGCTCAGCACGTAACCTGTTATTACACACACAGAGTATGCGTTGTCACGCTCAACTCGTAACCTGTTATTACATACAGAGTAAGCGTGTCACGCTCAGCACGTAACCTGTTATTACATACACAGAGTATGCGTGTCACGCTCAGCTCGTAGCCTGTTATTACATACACAGAGTAAGCGTGTCACGCTCAGCACGTAACCCTGTTATTACATACACAGAGTAAGCGTGTCACGCTCAGCACGTAACCTGTTATTACATACACAGAGTAAGCGTGTCACGCTCAGCACGTAACCTGTAATTACATACACAGGAGTATGCGTGTCACGCTCAGCACGTAACCTGTTATTACATACACAGAGTAAGCGTGTCACGCTCAGCACGTAACCTGTTATTACATACACAGAGTAAGCGTGTCACGCTCAGCTCGTAGCCTGTTATTACATACACAGAGTATGCGTGTCACGCTCAGCACGTAGCCTGTTATTACATACACAGAGTATGCGTGTCACGCTCAGCACGTAACCTGTTATTACATACACAGAGTAAGCGTGTCACGCTCAGCACGTAACCTGTTATTACATACACAGAGTAAGCGTGTCACGCTCAGCACGTAACCTGTTATTACATACACAGAGTATGCGTGTCACGCTCAGCACGTAGCCTGTTATTACATACACAGAGTAAGCGTGTCACGCTCAGCACGTAACCTGTTATTACACACACAGAGTAAGCGTGTCACGCTCAGCACGTAACCTGTTATTACATACACAGAGTAAGCGTGTCACGCTCAGCACGTAACCTGTTATTACATACACAGAGTAAGCGTGTCACGCTCAGCACGTAACCTGTTATTACATACACAGAGTAAGCGTGTCACGCTCAGCTCGTAACCTGTTATTACATACACAGAGTGTGCGTGTCACGCTCAGCACGTAACCTGTTATTACACACACAGAGTATGCGTGTCACGCTCAGCACGTAACCTGTTATTACATACACAGAGTAAGCGTGTCACGCTCAGCACGTAACCTGTAATTACATACACAGAGTATGCGTGTCACGCTCAGCACGTAACCTGTAATTACATACACAGAGTAAGCGTGTCACGCTCAGCACGTAACCTGTTATTACATACACAGAGTAAGCGTGTCACGCTCAGCTCGTAGCCTGTTATTACATACACAGAGTAAGCGTGTCACGCTCAGCTCGTAGCCTGTTATTACATACACAGAGTATGCGTGTCACGCTCAGCACGTAACCTGTTATTACATACACAGAGTAAGCGTGTCACGCTCAGCACGTAACCTGTTATTACATACACATAGTATGCGTGTCACGCTCAGCACGTAGCCTGTTATTACATACACAGAGTAAGCGTGTCACGCTCAGCTCGTAGCCCTGTTATTACATACACAGAGTATGCGTGTCACGCTCAGCACGTAGCCTGTTATTACATACACAGAGTATGCGTGTCACGCTCAGCACGTAACCTGTTATTACATACACAGAGGTAAGCGGTGTCACGCTCAGCACGTAACCTGTTATTTACATACACAGAGTATGCGTGTCACGCTCAGCACGTAGCCTGTTATTACATACACAGAGTAAGCGTGTCACGCTCAGCACTTAACTGTTATTACACACACAGAGTAAGCGTGTCACGCTCAGCACGTAACCTGTTATTACATATACAGAGTAAGCGTGTCACGCTCAGCACGTAACCTGTAATTACATACACAGAGTATGCGTGTCACGCTCAGCACGTAACCTGTTATTACACACACAGAGTATGCGTGTCACGCGCAGCACGTAGCCTGTTATTACACACACAGAGTATGCGTGTCACGCTCAGCACGTAACCTGTAATTACATACACAGAGTAAGCGTGTCACGCTCAGCACGTAACCTGTTATTACATACACAGAGTAAGCGTGTCCAGGCTCAGCACGTAGCCTGTAATTTACATACACAGAGTAAGCGTGTCACGCTCAGCACGTAACCTGTTATTACATACACAGAGTAAGCGTGTCACGCTCAGCACGTAGCCTGTTATTACATACACAGAGTAAGCGTGTCACGCTCAGCACGTAACCTGTTATTACATACACAGAGTAAGGCGTGTCACGCTCAGCACGTAACCTGTTATTACATACACAGAGTAAGCGTGTCATGCTCAGCTCGTAGCCTGTTATTACATACACAGAGTAAGCGGTGTCACGCTCAGCACGTAACCTGTTATTACATACACAGAGTACGTCGTGTCACGCTTCAGCACGTACCTGTTATTACATACAGAGTAAGCGTGTCACGCTCAGCACGTAGCCTGTTATTACATACACAGAGTATAGCGTGTCACGCTCAGCACGTAAGCCTGTTATTACATACACAGAGTAAGCGTGTCACGCTCAGCACGTAACCTGTTATTACATAACAGAGTAAGCGTGTCACGCTCAGCACGTAACCTGTTATTACATACACAGAGTATGCGTGTCACGCTCAGCACGTAGCCTGTATTACATACACAGAGTAAGCGTGTCCACGCTCAGCACGTAACCTGTTAATTTACATACACAGATGTAACCGTGTCACGCTCACCCCTTAACCTGTTATTAAACATACACAGATGAGCGTGTCAGCCTCAGCACGTAACCTGTTATTACATACACAA
>NW_027456010.1:0-26825 GCF_040206685.1 Ascaphus truei | reverse complement strand
TTTTTGATATTTTTTGCTCTCCTGTAAATAAACCGTGGTTTAACGTCAAGATGTGATCCCAAAATGGGATCATTGCACAGTATACCCCAGTGTTTGTTAAAAACCTTTTCAATGTCTCTATGAACCGAATTAAAGTCTGTAATGAAAGCCACATTAAGAGTGTCCTTTTTTGTGTTTTGACCTTCTTTATTTTTAATCGTGGATCTATTTTGAACTAACATATCCTTACGATCCATATTACGTACCCTTATGATCTCTCTTTCTAGAAGTTCCTTAGGATATCCCCTCTCTCTAAATCTCCAAAATAATTTGTTAGCCTGTTGGTTGAAAACCTCTAAACTACTACAGTTACGTCTGAGTCTCACAAATTGCCCCCCTGGTATGTTGTTTATCCATGTCTTTTTGTGATTACTATTCGCCATCAGCACATTGCTGGTATCCACCTCCTTAAAGAAGGTCTCAGTCTCCACGGTGCCATCCATTTTGGAAGTTAATCTTAAGTCCAAAAAATCTATCTGGGTGGCATCCACCTTGTGTGTGAACTCAACGTTGTAGTCATTCCTATTAAGGTTGGCTACAAATGCACTGGCTGAATCGTAATCACCATCCCACACACACAGGATGTCGTCTATGTAGCGTCTCCACACAACGACATTCCTGTGGTATGGTTGGTCGGGCATGATAAACTGAGACTCCCACCTTCCCACGTACAGGTTTGCGAAGCTGGGGGCAAACCTAGTACCCATTGCAGTTCCGCAAACCTGCAGGTAGAAAGTGGAGAGAAACAGAAAATAATTATGTTTCAATATGAAACTGATAGACTCTAGAATAAATTCCCTATTTAATGGATGCAGATCAGAGTCTGATTCCAGAAAGGAATTAACAGCATCCAACCCTTTCTGAGAGACTTTGTAAGACTGTTCAAACTTCCCTATTGAATCCACCACTGCTGTGAAGACAGCAGCAAGCTGCGTTTTAACCTCTGTGCAGAGGATACACCTGCCGAGGTACAGGAGCAGCTTCATATCGGCTAGGAAGCAGGAGCGATTTCACCGAGCCCCAGTACCAGCTGCTGAACCTGGCTGCATGAAGGGAAATCCCCTTGGGAGTGAAAAGACTGACGTCCTGCCCCAGAATCATCTGAGCTGCAGCAGCAGAGGGAAGCAAGCACCTGAATCTACAGCTAACAGCCGAGTGGTAAACAGTGTGATACACACTACATGCCTTTTACCAACCTTTTTTATGTACGCAGATATATTACCCCCTTTTTAATTCTATAATATATTGTTGAATTTGCTTCACTATTTGGCGTTGTGCGCTGTTTTCTTTTGTTTCCATTCTCTTAGTGTGTGTGGGGTGCTGAGCCACCCCTGCGTTTACAGCTGCAGACGCCATTATCCCCAACACGGTTATGTGGCACTTATTATTTAATGTTTAATTATCTCACTGTGGGAGTTGTGGTTTAATTTTTTATACATTTTTTATCACTAAATTGATGGTATAGTCACTGTACTGTATATATTTATACATTTAAACTTTATAGGTAGTTAGGTAGTAGCGCACAGTTTTGTTTTTGGTGTTTACTGTCTCTGCTCTTCACTGCTGCTGCACATCTAATTATCACTAATCACTGTTACTTTTATTTATATATTTATTTGGTCTGCGTACATTATTAGTTTTACAATATGGTTTGGAGCTTGATTAACTGTAGGGAGAAAAGGGAGGAACATTTTAAACTCCTCTTTACTGAGGAAGTGCTACATGGTCAGCATAAGGAACCATCAGAGCTCACAGTTAAGGATCATTTTAAAACATTAGAACGGTTATTGCTTACAGAAGGTAAACATTGGCTTGAGACTAAGACCCTACAGAGTTATCTGGATGTGGGTAGAATACCAAGAGGACTTAGGTTCTCAAAAAGCCCAACCTTCGGTAAGGATAACCCCAAGTTCATGCAGGAGTGGAATAGAATACAGGATGAGTGTTCTAATGACCTCATCAGGCTAATAATTTACGAAAGGAATCGTGAGATCAAAGATCTAGAAAAGGAGATCTTGAAAGCGATTAAGGCACTAGAACCGATAGTGATAGATACTGATTGCTCAGAGTTTGAGCATGATTTAAAAGTCAAATTAGAGTATGAGGAAGATGAACTTTTAAAAACGAAACACAATAAATTTTTAAGAGACAAACTAGATTATCAGCAAGGGAGACAAAGGGACTGGGCTAAAAAGGATAGAGGAAGAGTAGTAGGTGATGAATATATCCCCCATAAAAAAGGAAGAGGGGGATCTGCACACTCAAAGAGCAGACAACAAAATTACCACACCTATGAACAAAGGAGAGAGAGCAGAACTAGTAAAAATGACCGATCAGACAGAGATCGCTCACGCTCTAATCATGGTAATGGGTATCGTAATCCCAACTATAAAGGGAAAAATTACATTGAGGGCTTTAGATATAGCTCAAGGCCACAGGGCCAACATAGGAATTTTGAATATGAGCATAAAGACCCTCATCCAAGAACAACTAAATACTCACCCAGGATCTCCCCTAGATATTCACCTAAACACCCTGCTAGACCGGAACCCACTACAGATTCACCTTCTTTTTTAGATTTGGTAAGAACCAGACTAGAAAGGAAGGTGAACACAGTAAAAGATATACAGAATACCCCTCAAGAGAAAAGAAAGAAAAGGGTTACATCAGACGAGGAACACGAGGAGGGACCAGAGCACAAAAGAAGAGAGTACTCTTGGGAAAGAACACCGTAGTAAACCAAGGGGTCTTTAATCTCTCCTCAACAGCTTTGAACAAGGATCAATTGAACGTACTTGGAAGAGGTTTGAGTTTCTCCAAAACTTGTGGACCCAGCTCCTTCCAGCTGTTCAAAGATCTACATAAGTTCACTCGCAATATTACCCTAAAGAGACATTTTCTGAAACACGATAGGGATCTTGTTTCTGACAAGGCTGCAATGGTTTCTGTGAGTAATATAGATACGGAAGTTAAAATCAAACATACTGATTTTAAAACCCAATCCAAGTTTTATCCCGCACATTCCAAGGGTCATCATATTGATACATTTTTTAATATGGTCATCAATGATTTTAACATTTTATCTAGTAATTTTAAGTCAGGTGATATTAAACACAACCTCAGTGCAAGTGAGTCCTTAGCCCTTAAAACTTGCGTGATGACGAAAGCCTCATTATAAGACAGGCAGATAAAGGTGGGGGCGTAGTAGTCCAAAATAGGTGTGACTACGAAAAAGAAGCTCTAAGGCTTCTCAACGATACAACGTCCTATGTAAAATTACCTAAGGACCCTACAGCTGAATATCTATGGGTGCTTAAAGCACTATTAGACAACGCAGTAGCCCTGTCCGTCATCAACACAACAGAGTTTGCTTTTCTATTTTCTGAATTTCCTAGGATACCCATATTCTACCACCTGCCGAAAATTCATAAGGCTCTGGTTGACCCACCTGGACGCCCAATTGTGTCAGGTATACAATCTATGTCAGCCAACCTTAGTCAATATGTGGATTTTTTTCTCCAACCGTATGTTGGAAAATTAACCTCTTATCTGAAGGACTCTACAGCAGTTCTAAACTTATTTAAAGATTTTGAATGGAAAAGTTCATATGTATGGATTACATGTGACATAAAATCCCTGTATACTAATATACCTCACCAGAAAGGGTTGGATGCTGTTAATTCCTTTCTGGAATCAGACTCTGATCTGCATCCATTAAATAGGGAATTTATTCTAGAGTCTATCAGTTTCATATTGAAACATAATTATTTTCTGTTTCTCTCCACTTTCTACCTGCAGGTTTGCGGAACTGCAATGGGTACTAGGTTTGCCCCCAGCTTCGCAAACCTGTACGTGGGAAGGTGGGAGTCTCAGTTTATCATGCCCGACCAACCATACCACAGGAATGTCGTTGTGTGGAGACGCTACATAGACGACATCCTGTGTGTGTGGGATGGTGATTACGATTCAGCCAGTGCATTTGTAGCCAACCTTAATAGGAATGACTACAACGTTGAGTTCACACACAAGGTGGATGCCACCCAGATAGATTTTTTGGACTTAAGATTAACTTCCAAAATGGATGGCACCGTGGAGACTGAGACCTTCTTTAAGGAGGTGGATACCAGCAATGTGCTGATGGCGAATAGTAATCACAAAAAGACATGGATAAACAACATACCAGGGGGGCAATTTGTGAGACTCAGACGTAACTGTAGTAGTTTAGAGGTTTTCAACCAACAGGCTAACAAATTATTTTGGAGATTTAGAGAGAGGGGATATCCTAAGGAACTTCTAGAAAGAGAGATCATAAGGGTACGTAATATGGATCGTAAGGATATGTTAGTTCAAAATAGATCCACGATTAAAAATAAAGAAGGTCAAAACACAAAAAAGGACACTCTTAATGTGGCTTTCATTACAGACTTTAATTCGGTTCATAGAGACATTGAAAAGGTTTTTAACAAACACTGGGGTATACTGTGCAATGATCCCATTTTGGGATCACATCTTGACGTTAAACCACGGTTTATTTACAGGAGAGCAAAAAATATCAAAAACTTGTTAGCTCCTAGTGATGTTTTTATAAGTAAGAGCAATACTACATCGAAAAAGAACTGGCTAGGGCCTAAACCAAAAGGCAACTATATCTGTGGTAATTGCACGATTTGTAAATACCAACATCCTGACAAATACACTTTTTATTCACAAGTAACGAAGGAAGTTTTTAATATTGATGACTTTATTCTATGTACCTCTACACATATTGTATACCTATTGGAATGTGCGTGTGGGTATCAATATGTAGGCAGAACCAAACGCAGCCTTAAAGTTCGGATTCAGGAACATGTCAGAAATATTAAAAATGGTTTTGAAAAACATAGTGTATCTAGACACTTCCTGATACACCATAATAAAGATCCGTCAAGTCTCACTTTTAAGGGGATTCAGTTGATTCCTGTAAATAGAAGAGGAGGGGACAGAGTTAAAACATTGTCTTCTAAAGAGACATATTGGATACACAAGTTAGATACTATGTCCCCTAAGGGGTTAAATGAGGATGTGGATATTTGGGCACTTTATTGAATCTTTAGCTCACCACCCCTCTGTACCTAGGGGATGTATCATTTATCTCTGTATCTCTGTTTTCCTTTCTTTATCCTACGCTTTTTTCTAGTTACATCTTTTATGCAAGTAATGATGGTGTCTATTTTAAGTCGACTAATATTGTGTTTCTTTTATTCCAGCATGTTTTTAATTATTTATGCTAGGTTTTGTCTATATGTAAGTTTATATTAAATAGGTATTGTTTTTTTTTTGTTTTTTTTTTGTTAATAAAGTTGTTTTGTTTTAAAAGTAAACTACACATCTTCCCTATCACGCAGACCATTACCTATTATAGATGATTGGTCTATCCCTAATTGGTTGACCAATAAGGTATCTATGTGAGGTATTTAAGACCTCTGGGTAATGGCCTAATTATTCCCTGAAGAAGTAGTTAATTCCACGAAACTAGTTGGATGTAACATTCTATTGCCTTGTATCTGCTTACATTGGCCTTTGTCTATGTGTTGGCCTGTCCTGTTTTTATTTCATCCTGTGTGCTGTTTTGGACACTTGTGAGAGACTTTGTAAGACTGTTCAAACTTCCCTATTGAATCCACCACTGCTGTGAAGACAGCAGCAAGCTGCGTTTTAACCTCTGTGCAGAGGATACACCTGCCGAGGTACAGGAGCAGCTTCATATCGGCTAGGAAGCAGGAGCGATTTCACCGAGCCCCAGTACCAGCTGCTGAACCTGGCTGCATGAAGGGAAATCCCCTTGGGAGTGAAAAGACTGACGTCCTGCCCCAGAATCATCTGAGCTGCAGCAGCAGAGGGAAGCAAGCACCTGAATCTACAGCTAACAGCCGAGTGGTAAACAGTGTGATACACACTACATGCCTTTTACCAACCTTTTTTATGTACGCAGATATATTACCCCCTTTTTAATTCTATAATATATTGCTGAATTTGCTTCACTATTTGGCGTTGTGCGCTGTTTTCTTTTGTTTCCAAACCAGAAGAGACATTATTAACAAAGTAATAGCAGAGAAAAATATCTGTAGTCATTATATAGAAGTGCAAATAGATTCCAGCCATTAAACTACCAAAGTCAACCAAATTGCAGAGTTTCAATATATACAGCAGAGTCAGAGCGAACCTAAAGTTGTTCAAAGATACTTCCAGCCATATATCTTATGCGTGATAAAGCAACAATAGTCCTGGATGAAGGCTTCTCTCTGAGGTTTTTTAACATGTCCATTTTTTTTTTTGTGGTATATCATTTCTTGCCACTGTATGTATGTATGTATATATGTCTAGAGAGATATATACATACAGTACAGTACAGTACAGGGTAAGAAATGATGTTGTTTTAAAAGCTGGATTAGATGTGTTTTAAATTATTTTGTGTATGCTGCTACAGTACAGTATGCTTTATTGTGAGTTTAAAGTATTTTAAAATTAGATAGATGTATTCCTTGGTATTGTATTGTGTGTTTGAGGAAGGTCAGGGATAGGCTTGGTTTGTAAAGGTTGTATTTTTGTCGGTACTTATATTTTTTCAAAGGCTTAATTGTTCTGCTCTAGGCGTGAATTTGTTAATGGTTTTATTGTTCGGGATCTAGTGTGAATTGTTTAGGGATGTAAATAATGATTGCTAATTGATTTTTGTTTACATGTTTGATTAATTTGCAGAATGTATATGGTGCATAGATATTTAGGCATCATTTATATTGGAATGTAAGTTGTTTAAATGGCTTTTCAGAGGTTTAGTGATGATTTAGATTGAGAGATCAGTTATGAATATTAAAGGAAATTGATTTTAATTTAGTGTGTATGTATGGAGAAGTGTTTGGTTGTAGGACAGTGCTTTTGATAACCCTTCTACATTTATTTGTACTGTATATTGGTTTATCATGGGTGTGTATATAACGTGTGTATATATATATATATATATATATATATACTGTATATCTCTCTCTCTCTCTCTTTCTCTCTGTCTCTCTGTATATATATATACAGTATATATATATATATAGTTGCATGATGAAGCCACAGTACAAATTCATGGGTGAGGGTGGGTATCGGGCCTGTGTGGCTTAACCCATTAATCACCTTTGCGGTTATTATCTGATAAGGTGTTTAAGGGGTTAATTGATATCTGAATGTAATTGCAATGTATTGGCTTTTGATTTTTGTTTACTTGGTTGTAGGGCAGAATGCTTTTGATAACACTTCTAAATTTATTTGTACTGTATATTGGTTTATCATGGGTGTGTATATAACGTGTGTGTATATATATATATATATATATATATATATATATATATATATATATATATATATATATATATATATATATATATATATATACTGTATATATCTCTCTCTCTTTCTCTCTGTCTCTCTGTATATATATACAGTATATATATATATATATATATATATATATATATATAGTTGCATGATGAAGCCACTGTACAAATTCATGGGTGAAGGGTGGGTATCGGGCCTGTGTGGCTTAACCCCTTAATCACCTTTGCGGTTATTATCTGATAAGGTGTTTAAGGGATTAATTGATATCTGAATGTAATTGCAATGTATTGGCTTTGTATTTGCTATGTATGTTGTGGACAAGACAAGGATTTTGCTGGCAACGGACACTTCGTATTGACGAGGTCAGTAGTACTTTATTTATTTTTATATGCTAGTTAATGTTTTTAATAATGGGCAATTAATCTATTATCCATATCTGGATAATAGTTATTTTGCACATTATTGTACTGTAGGTGTTGGGGGGGAGGGTGTATGTATTGAATGTATAGGCCAGGTTTATTTTTTTTACATTCAGGGTTTGATTCCGTGGTTTTGCGTGGGCCTCTGGAGACCACCTGTGGGTATCCTCGGGTATCCCAAGGGTATCAGGCTGGTGGTTCCACGGGTGACACATGCGGGGATGATGATGTGTGGTCCCACTTCTGTGGGGGCACTGCGGACCCGTAGTCTGCGGGGATGACGATGTGTGGTCCCACTTCTGTGGGGGCACCGCCGACCCGTAGGTGCGGGGATGATGATGTGTGGTCCCACTTTTGTGGGGGCACCGCGGACCCGTAGTGAGCACCCGTGAGTTCCCCAGACCCCCGAGGGAACCACCCGAGGCCCCGCAGACACCTTTGGGTTTGACCCGGGGCTCCCAGACATCCTTGGGCATACCGTGGAGACCCAATTGTGGCCCACGGTGACCCAAGGAGACCACCTGGGTGCCATGGTGCTGGCAGGATCCACCAGCAGGCCTCCAGAACCTGTGTAAAAAGGGCTGCTGGTAAACAGTAGGTCTGTCCAGGTGCCCTGCCAGCCCACCGGGGACTAGCGTGGGGCTGCGTTATGAACCCTGTATGTAAAAGGATAAATCTTGTATTTATGGGTGGGCACAGGGGGTGGGTAATGAATTTAATAAATATAATGCTGTTTATTGTGGGTCATTGTACTGTTTTTATTGTGGGTACTGGGGGTGGGGTGTTTCCCCAATTTTATGTGGGTAGGCCTCCCTTGTGGGTACTGACTGGGCGGTTAGGCCTCATGGGGGGGGGGGGGTTAGTGTGGGAGGGTATGTAGGCATCCCGAGTGGTGGGTGAGGGTGGGTTAACCCCTTCATGACTGTAGCGGTTAATAACCGCTATGGTGATTAAGGGGTTAGGGGACATTACTTTGAATGTTTTAATTTTTGTGTCTGTTTTGCAGAAGCGGAGGGGCCATGGCCAGGATGGGGGGGGGTAACGGTACGTGGGTAGGGGGTGAGGGTGGTTAGACCTCACAGTATGCACATTGGGCCCCCCCCCCTCCCCACATTTACATACACTGCACTGACAGCAGGGAGGGAGATTTACTGGTAACAGAAACATCTCTCTGCCTTCAGTGTAATCTGTTTAAAGCCCCCTCCCCCCTAATGTGTGTTTCTGTAAAATCTCTCTCCCTTCAGTGTAATCTGTTTAACAGAAACATTAGGGGGGAGGGGGCTTTAGGCCTTTAGGCCTTTACATCTCTCTGCCTTCAGTGTAATCTGTTTAACAGAAACATTAGGGGGGAGGGGGCTTTAAACAGATTACACTGAAGGCAGGGAGATACAGGGAATGTACTGTATTGTTCATCATGTACATTGCAATGCTGTGTACTGTATAATGTATAAGGTTTTTTACAATTAGATAGATGTAATCCTTGGTATTGTAAGGGTAAGCTTTGGTTTTAAATTGTGTTTTCTGGTTGGTACTTATAGTATATATTGATTTTTGTTTACTTGATTGGTTAAAATAGTTGACTTGTTTGGAAGTATTTGTATTTACTGGTAGAGTAGCTTGCAATTATATTGTTAACATTCATTTGCAGAATGTATATGGTGCATAGATTTTATGCATCATTTATACAATGTAAATGCAATGTACTGTGTGGATTGGAATGTTATGTTTTATATTGTAAAATGATGGTATATATATATATGTATACAGTATCCAGTATATATATACAGTATATATTTATTTCTCTTCATGTATTTATTAATTTATTTAGATTTATTTATTAATTGTGGGGCTGCTGTGCGTGAATTTTTTTTATTGGGGGTGAGGGGGGTGTTTGGCCCTTGGTGTGAGTTTAGGACTTGCAGCAGCAGCACAATTAATAAATAAATCTATATAAATAAATAAATAAATGAATATAAATAAATACATTTAAAATACATTTTTATTGATAGTGTAGATGTGCAGAGGTTTTCCGGAGCAGAACCGCACTGGTTTCAGGTCTGGGGACCCCCTGCTCCCCGAGATACAGGCCCCTTTAGGGGGTGCCGGTATCCCTCTGCTCTGCTTGGTTTACAGGCCGCGATCACGTGGTCGGGCCCTTTAAACCAAGCAGAGGAATACCGGCACCCCATAAAGGGGGCTGTATCTCGAGGATCAGTGGGTCCCCAGACCTGAAACCAACGCAGTTCAGCTCCGGAGACCCCCTGCACATGTACACTATCAATAAAAATGTATTTCAAATGTATTTATTGTCATTTAATAATTTATTTATTTAGAGTTATTTATTTATTTTTTGGCGGCTGCTGTGTGTGTGTATTTTTTTTATTGTGGGTAGCGGGGGTGGGTGAATGGGGTATTAGCCCCAACGGTGCTTGTTTAGGGCTTGCGGGGGGGTAGCGGGAGGGCTTAACCCCTTCATGACCGTAGCGGTATTAACTGCTACGGTCGTGAAGGGGTTAAGTGCACCCGCAACCCCCCCGCAAGTCCTAAACTCACACCAAGGGCCAAATACCCCCCTCACCCATCCCCACTACCCACAATAAAGCGGGCACGGTGGGTTAACCCCTTCATTGCCTTAGCGGCTATCAGCTATGGTAATGAAGCAGCATTTCTGTATTTTTAATAATATTGAGCAGGAGCAGGGGGGGTCCCTGAGCATTAATTTCTGGCTCAGGGAACCCCCTGCTCACTGTACAATATTATTAAAATACAGAAATGCTGCTTCTTTACCATAGCGCATAGCCGCTAAGGTAAAGAACGAGTGTTTATTTACTGTATATACTGTATGTGTTTTATTTATAGTGTAGATGTGCAGAGGGTCTCCGGAGCAGAACCGCACTGGTTTCAGGTCTGGGGACCCCCTGCTCCCCGAGATACAGGCCCCTTTAGGGGGTGCCGGTATCCCTCTGCTCTGCTTGGTTTACAGGCCGCGATCATGTGATCGGGACCTTTAAACCAAGCAGAGGGATACCGGCAACTCATAAAGGGGGCTGTATCTCGGGGAGCAGGGGGTCCCCAGACCTGAAACCAACGCGGTTCAGCTCCGGAGACCCCCTGCACATCTACACTATCAATAAAAATGTATTTAAAATAATTTTTAATGTGCCGATGTTTGCGCAGAGAGAGAGCAGCGGATCTCTCTCTGCTGCAAACACATCTCGCCCCCGCCGCCCATACACTGGCGACACAGTTTATTACACTGCGGCCAGATCCGCAAGCCGGGAGATTTCCCGGCTTGCTAGTGGCCGCCCCTCGGCGCACGCGCGTCCAGGGGCTCCCCGAGGGAGCCCTGGTGTCCCGCGATCGCGGGACAGCGGCAGGGGGTTCCGGGGGACCCGGCGGACCCGGCAGCGGTAGGGAGAGCGCCCCGATCGGAGGGCGCTCTTCCGCTGCTTCGGCGCGCGCCTGTCACTCTCGGGCGCGCGCCAGGCTACTGCTGCGGCACAGAACGGGCAAATGCTCGAATAAACTGTGCCGCAGCAGTACAGTAGTATCATTTATGTATGTGCATATACAGTACTGTATGTGTACAGTACTGTATGTTAGGGCTTATAGGGGTTGTTGTTATACAGTATATATATATATATATATATATATATATATATATATATATATATATATATATATATATATATATATGCTGTGTATATACAGTACTGTATATATATATATACTGCATTACAATTCATGAGTTTGTGCCATCTGGTGGACACGCGAAGCATTGCAGCCTATTAAATCCTGATCATTATCATTTAACAGATCAGGCCCCCGTCAGCCAGGCATGAACCGTGGCTGGGAAGGCAAATGCAACGGGGCTTGTCAGAGGTGAGGAGCGGCGCATTCCAGGTATCTGCCAGGTACAAACTGGGCATTTGCTCGAATAAAGTGTGTCGATGCTGTAAATGCAAGGCCTGTAAATTTGGGGTTGATAAAACGGATTTTATTTATACTAATACAAATGAAATTATAAAAATGAAGGGATTTATTAACAGAAAAAGCACATATGTAGTGTATATTTTGACTTGTCCCTGCAATTATCAGTATGTTGGAAGAACTTTCCGCCCTTTACGGGTGAGAATATTAGAGCACATAGGTAATATTAGCATTGGGCTAGAAACACACAATGTGTCTCTGAACTTCAAACAGTGCCATCATTCAGACCCCTCCGGACTTAAATATATGGGGATTGAACAAACAATAGCCCACTGGAGGGGTGGCAATAGAATTCAGTCTTTATCAAGGTGAGAATCCTTTTGGATTCATAGGTTGAGAACGTTACAGCCAAGAGGTTTAAATGTCGATTTTGACATAAATGCGTTCTTGACCTAATATTTAGGATGTACTTGTACTCTCTAAATTCCTGGGAAATGTGTCATAAACTGTTGACCTTTTTATGTTTGCCTTTTATGTTTGCTTTCTGTATCTAACTATTATATTTTTTATTTTTAGATATATTCTGCATTGGACCCACTAACAGTCATTATGTAGAAAGGGTTAATTATTATTTGTGATCATTCTTCTTTAGCATTTGTGCAAGTCCATTATCTGACATGCGCTGGTGCTGAGACATGAATGATTAATATTTTATAAGAATTTTTATATAAAATATGCCCATTATGTTGTTATTTGCTATGTATTTTTTACTGTATAATACTGTGTTTACTGGTCTATGGCATCATGTTTGCAACATTGATGGCCATTTATTTGTGTATCATATAATATTTATGCTTTCTAAAAGGAAGAAAAAGCCACTTACTTTTTACCATTTATGCTTAAATGCTTAAATATATAATTTAATGTGCTATGCTATCATGCGCAATGACGTCATTCATGACGTTTCGCTATCTTAACCTATTGTATGGTGTTGTTATTTCTATATTAGCCTGTACCTGGGAGTTGCTAGAATTGTTTGTGTCTGGGATATTGATAGTCACATGATGACGCAACACGTGTCGCGTGAGAAACGTGACGTGATGATGTCACGCGGGACCTCTTCGAGTCCAACCACAAGATGGTGGACTAGTATGTTAAATATAGGGCAAAGATTGGCTAATATGCTTCAGGGCTTGGTAAAGCTTTGACACATTGAATATGCAAATAGTTGCATGACGATGCATCACGTGATGCGTAGCGTGACGTGATGACATCATGTATGACGCTCCGCAATTTTGAAAATTAATGCGGGGGGTTATTTAAGGGAGGGAAACATAGAGGGAAGTTAGATATCCCCTGATGAAGACTTTGCAGTGGAAACGCGCATTGGGTGAATCAGTGATTACCAAGAAGCCCTTGTTGATGACAACCAGAGTGGAGGACAACTTTAATCAGCCCAGTACCTGCTGTGACGGCCGTGGATCGGATGCTGTTGCTGTGAATATCCTTGTCTGACCATATGACCCAGGGTGGTCTGAATGCTCTCAAACAAAGGCACTTATGTAAGTGGAATACTTTGTGTTTTTAACATTAAAAACAGTACTATACTATTCTTTGCTTTCCCTTTTTTGTATATGGATTTCCCCCCCTCTATATGGATCTGGAGTACCTGTCTGGAGACATAAGTTGGTAACTTTGAATAACCACAACGCTTTCATTTCACGTTAAACACGTGAGTGTAAATTTTATAGAACTTCCAGCATTGAAATTATCTGTTGGAGTAGACAATATTGCACTATTTTGTGTTTTCACTTTCTTTTCCATGTCCTGATGTGATTTGCGCACATGTTTTTCCTTCGTTTTCATGTTTTAATACAAGATACAATGTAGAAACATCTTGATTTAAACACTGTCTTTCTTTGTTTAATGACCTTGTACTTTTCATCTGAAGTAGCAGGTTCATACAAGAATCAAAACACTATGCATTAAGAAAATTTGTCTCAATCCGCTTATACATGGCTTTAACATGGCACTGACTAAATGTGAGACAAAACTTGCCAGCAGTTATGCTTATACAGTATGATATTTTCTGCCATTCAAGACAGTACAGATAAGAAGGCAACTCTATCTTACATCTATCAGTATATCGCTACAAAATACCAATTCTCAAAAAAAAAGTCTGGAAGACTTCTATTCGACACAACATAAGCATTAATGATTATTTTATTAGAATAGTGCGTCCTGGCAAGAGGGGCGGGAACTGGACACTACAAATGTCATGGATGGGTATGATCGATTATGGCAACTATAGAAGAGGAGAAAGATGTAATCTACTTATCTCTCAGATCTTCTCCCTCCTGAGTTCTTGATCCCACCCATGTACCTCCCCCAATACCATTAACAGTACAGACAAACCAAATCTGAAAATGAGATGAACCTACATGCAAACTGCATGATAGAGTCGAACAACTTCAGACAGTACACCCCATTCATCAATTCATATAACTTCACAAGGAGTTGCTGCCCCCCATTTTCAGTCCCTGTCAATGAATAATCAAGATAAATGTACAGTAAGTTTACATACAGTAGAACGGTCATTATCAAATGAGTCGCATATTCATTCCATAGAACATGCATGTGCCAACATTTCTTAGACCTGCTACATTCAAAAACCTGCATGTGTATAGACAGTGTACTTTAAGAATTTATTTCCTCTTGTCTATTAATAAGTATTATAGTCTGAATTATTACAAACTTTTGCTCTCTGATTGGTCAAAATTCCGAACATTACCCATTCAGTAAAAGCCCGGAATTGTTGGCACCTTGCTAAGTTTTCCAGCCAATCAGCTTTGAATTCTCATACACACTGAGTGAGTGCAGCTCTCACACAGGGGAAGTGATGGAACAGGATGCACCAGCAAGGCACTGACTCCTCCCCCACCCTGTCTGCAGAGAGCTTCACAAAGGAGCACTGAGTATAAAGGTGTGTGTGTCTGCATAGTGTACATGTGTGTCTGCAGTGTGTGTGTGTATGGGGGTGGGCTGCAGTGTGTGTGTGTGTGTGTTTGTACAGGGCAGGGGCTGCAGTGTATATATAGGAGGTTTGGCAGAGTGTGTGTGCATAAGGGGGGCTGTAGAATATATGTGCATTGGGGGCTGCAGAGTATATGTGTATAGGGGAGCTACAGATGGTGTGTGTGTGTGTTTGTGTGTGTGTGTGTGTGTGTGTGTGTGTGTGTGTGTGTATGGGAGAGGAAGGGTGTGTGTGTGTGTGTGTGTGTGTGTGTGTGTGTGTGTGTGTGTGTGTGTGTGTGTGTGTGTGTGTGTGTGTGTGTGTGTGTGTGTGTGTGTGTGTGTGTGTGTGTGTGTGTGTGAGATGCAGGGAGTATGTGTGTGTATAGTGGTGGTTAAGGGTGAGAGTGTGTGCATATGGGATGGCAGAGTGGGTGGGTGTTTAAGGGAGGCTGTAGCATCTGTACGTGTATATGAAGGGCTGCAGAGGATGTGTCTGTCTAGGTATAGGAAGGTCTGCAGAGTGTGTTTGTGTGTGAGTATATAGGGGGGGCTACAGAGTGTGTTCAACCACATCTCGGGAAAAACGCAGAGATTCCCATCAAATACTCTGCTAGATGGTCCACGGCAGACTTAATTGCCCATTGGATTAACACAGCGGGGGTTCCTGCATTTGAATGAGACTCATACTGTGTGAATCCTACCGGGTTCTACATGTCTGTAAGAGATACGCAGTAAGAGATAAACTGAATCTGTCACTCTACTTACGTGCCTCTAATAGACAATCGCAGGAGTTTTATTTTATTTTAATATTACAGTATTGTAGCAGGGAGTCTCCGGAGCTGAACCGCATTGCAAATCAACAAACAAGCACCAAACAAAAGACATATACATTGGAATAAAAATTATGCCAATGCAAATGCCAACCTAAAAGCACGTGACGCAGCCTGTGTAACCATGTCTCTCACAACTCATGGAAGAGGCAAACTAGCACGGTGCATGCGCGTGGTAAGCCCATCCTCTGCCACGTCACTACTCCAAGGCCACTCCCCACGGACTTCCCTGGTCTCTGATAGGCGTCGCAGATGTTATGACGTCAGCCGGCCAGCTCCCTGTACATGCTCAGAGGCATCTCAGGGCGAGACAGCACATAGTATGGCTTTCCCTAAGCTCCTGGTGCCTTCAATCGAATACTGCGCAAGTCCATGGTGATGTCATCTCATGGACCCCATCCGTCCACTACCCACCAATCGGAGACCCTCATCATATTCAATAATATACAAATACAAACAAACTTTATTAGTAGTTAACAATGATCTAAAAGTATGCCCTAAACAAAAAGCATTATATTCCACATAAACAAAAAAAAAACCTTTAATAGAAAACTATGTGTCTGACACTACACCTCCTCAGGCACAGGTAGAGTTACCACAAGAGTATTTCTCCCTATTAAATATGTATATCTATATCATTTATATTTTATGCTACATTTCCAATATAGATAATAGCATTTTATATAGCAATATGCCTACTTCCTTTAATCTATACAATCAATCCTAATAGTGGGGGAATCCACAGGGAGAGCCTACCGTAGTATGTAGTAATGTGATTTCAGAATACCCATATACCTAAACTAAATCACACAATCTTATTAAGAATTTAGATCATTACTTCATAACATATATATCCAGTATTTTATCCTATCCCTCTTATATATACTGAGGGTTTATTCCACAGAGGTGCTAGATCTAACTGTAAGATAACCCCATAATGTTAACATCTTGCCCATCAGATATTAGGCATTATCTCAGAAAATGACCCAAGCTCCATTCAGTATTTAAACCAGAAATTTTTCCATGTACCCTCCTCGTTCTCTACGTATTATCCTATCAATCCCCATAAATGAGAAATTCCCTACCCCTCCCTTCTCGCATTCGCAAAAATGCTTGGAGACGGGGTGTAACAGGTCTCCCTTTTTAACCAGTCTTATATGCTCCTGAATTCTTCACTTCAGACTCCTTTTTTTTCTACCAACCTATCTTTTTTCAGTTCCACAAGTGATCAGATAAATGATATGTATAGAATTACAGTTAATAAAATTATTAACTTTATATCTTACGTGTGGATTACTTGAAAAAAGTACGTTAGATGGTCTCATATATCTACAGATGTTACACATCCCACATTGGAAAGATCCCCTAGTGATGAAGGTGTCTCTTTTTTTACTTCCCGATTTAATTTCACTAGGAGATACAAAGGAAGCTATTGTTTTCGCCTTGCAAAATATGCATTTTGGGCCCGACCCAATATGGTCTCGTAGATCAATATTCATGTATAGCAAATCACAGTGTTTATGTAGGATTGTTCTCACCTTATTGCTTTTCCTATTATATTGTGATATAAAAAAAGGTGAGTCATCACTTTTTTGAGAATATTTCCCCATCTTTATGTGCCGTGCGGACCCCTCCTTCCATCTGTCAGAATCTTCCAGAAGGGACTCCCTGTCAAATGCAATACCTCTTCAATGGCTTTGTTAATTACCTCCTTTTTGTATCCCCTATCGATGAATCGGCCCTTGAGTTCCTCAGATTGATAAGAAAGCCCTGTAGTGTAGAGCAATTTCTCCTCAATCTGAGGAATTGGCCCTTGGGGATCCCTGATATCAAAGACCTGGGGTGGCAGCTGTCTGCCCTCAGGAAGGAGTTCCTAGAATTTTCCTTCCTGAAGGTCTCTGTTTGGATCTGCATATCTAAATCTACAAATAAATGCAGGTACAGAAAGCGCATGTGTTGTATATTATAAGTATAAGTGCATTTCAAATCATAGGTGTTATTATTGACGTACTCAAAAAAGGTGTTCAGTGTTGTAACGTCCCCCTTCCAAATAATAATAAGGTCGTCAATAAAACGCTTATAAAATATTTCATTACTCCTAAAGTGATTATTACTACTATAAAGAAATTGTGACACCTACCACCCCATAAATAAATTTGCATAAGAGGGGGCAAAACTTGTCCCCATCGCCATGCCTTTTAGTTGTAAATAAAATGTGTTCAAAAACAAAAAATAATTGTGCGTTAATACAAAATCAATAGCATCTATAATAAAAGTGGTATTAAAGAGTGAATATTCTGGGCCCCCAATAAAGTGACATACAGCTGCAACCCCAGGTCATGCATAATAATAGAATACAAAGACTTAACGTCGAGATTTACCCAGATGTAGTCCTGCTGCCATGTAATCGCTCGAATTTGTCTCAGGAGATCCCCTGAGTCTAAAATTAAAGAGGGTAGACAGCTGCCAAATGGTTGTAGGTATTTGTCCACATAGCGTGAGAGTCCATTACCCAAAGATCCAATATTGGAGACTATTGGCCGACCAGGTGGGTGACCAATGTCTTATGGACCTTTGGGAGATGGTAAAAGATGGGGATGACTGGGTTCAGATTAACAATAAATCCTGCTTCTTCTTTAGTGAGAACATTAGTAAGTAGACCTAGATCTATAAGATCCAAAAGGGATTTCAGATAACTTTCTGTGGGGTCCTGTGGTAGACCAGCGTAGGAGAGACCATCCCAGAGTTGGCACTGGGCCTCTCTGAGATAGTCCGTCCTATTCTGGACCACCACAGGCCCTCCCTTATCCTCACTTTTGATAATAAGGTTGTGGTTATCTTGTGTTTTTTGAGGGCCAGTCTCTCCTCTCCACTAAGATTATCTCTGTCTAAATAAGAGGGAGAAAATGTGAAACCCTGATCTAATGTGCGTAGGCCTCGTATCACTAAATTCTCAAACATCGTGATGTATGTTCCTTTCGCATACGTGGGAAAGAAAACAGAATTAGCCTTAAGTTGCGACTTCCATTCACCAAAAACTGGAATTATGTAATCTTCTCTGGTCTTGTCCTGTTCCTCCCACAGATCGTCCATGTCCCTCAGGGCACAAATCTCCCTGAAGGTAGACAGACGATCCGCGGGAGGCAGAGCAGGACCTAGAGAGCCTGAAGGTTCTTCAAAATGAGCGGAACCCTGACATGTATTGGGAGCCACCTGAAAAGCGGAGCTCACAGGGTCTATGGAAATCTGGAGAGGGGAAAAAACTTTTCTGAGATGACATCACCATGGACATGCGCAGTATTCGATTGAAGGCACCAGGAGCTGAGGGCAAGCCATACTATGTGCTGTCTCGCCCTGAGATGCCTCTGCGCATGTACATGGAGCCGGCTGGGTGACGTCATGACGTCCACGACGCCTATGGTAGACCAGGGAAGTCCGTGGGGAGTGCCCTTGGAGTTGTGACGGTGCAGTGGGCGGGCTTACCGCGCACATGCACGTGCTAGTTTGCCTCTTCTATGAGTTGTGAGAGACATGCTGACACAGGCTGCGTTACGTGTATGCGTCTTTACGCAGACAGGGGGGCCGGCCGAGTGACGTCAATGCCCCAATGGCGCAAAACTAAATTAGAGTTAGTATGCTATTTAAGGGAGGGGAGCAAATGTGTTTGGCATACACTGGCGACACACTTTATTCGAGCTTGGCTAGTCCCACGAATTCGGGTTTACCCGGGTGTATTGAGGTTTGTGACTGTTTTCTGCCCGAGTGCATTGAGTTATTTTCCAGGCAGGGATTGAAGCATTTTATTCCCGCTGGCTGCAATACTGCACAGTATATATATATATCAAAAAAAATGTGTGTGGTGCTCTCAAGACAATACTTAAGCCAATTGAATGGATAACAGGAAGACAACCCTTGAATGAATATATATATATATGTATAGTGTCTCTAGGAATGTAGCCCGGTAATGACAATCCCACAGACCAGGTAGTAAGGAAATGTCAATGACACCTGCAGGTGACCGGTAGATGAAACATCCTATGACAAACTGTATTATAATAAGGGCAAAATGGAACGAACTCACTTGGGAATCTTCATCCACCATAAGCAGTAAGTCCAGTTGGGTTCCAGTGTCCAGGGTTGAATGTGCATCCGTTTGCGGTAGTCAGAATGTAGAACAGGGAAGAAAAACGAAGCACCAAGTCCAGCTGTAGAATAGCAATAACACCAACAGGGATACGTACCAAAAATAGGCTATTTATTAGGATCCAGGCAAAGTAACAAACACACCTACGCGTTTCGGACCTCTACAGTCCTTTATCAAGGTGAATACAACCATAAGTTATGGAGCGCCATTTATACTCACTTAACAAGCATGTAGCCCAATCGCGGAGCATATCCGCATACGTCGCGCGGGTCGCGTAGATGACCTCTGACCCGTGACGTATGGTCGCGTGGTTACGCTGCATAATGCGTGCCCCGGTAGTCGCGCCATGCGCGAAGGAGGTGGGAGAATCACTGCACGCGCATGAGCACACGCACCCGATGCTAGTGCCTCCCACTTCTTGAAAAAATAGCGTGAACACAACAGATAATGCAGTAACAAACAAGAAGTACACTTACATTGGGGTTGGGGAATGAGAAGTATGATGTAGCATTTCTCTCAGCAGTCAGGAAATCATTCAGGTGAGATCAGGTTACCATATCAGTGTTACGCCGGTGCTGCCCGCAGACCAGACCCGTTCCTTTCACTGAGGTGAGGAACGTATAGAAGCACGCACCCGCAGCAAAGGGAGCGTGTCCGGAGTGTGGTGATTTCGGCGTTGCCAGGCCAGGTGTTTTTAGCTAGCAATACTTGCCGGTACCGGTGTAGAAATGCCGTTGTCGTTGCCGTTAGCCAAGGTCTGGGATTGGAGAATTCTGGAAGGTCGTTTGTCCAAGCAGGGGTCTAGAGCCAGAGAGAGACGTCCGCCAAGCCAAGTCGTAACCTGAGTGAATGAGAGAGAAAACGCCAGAGTAGTAATCCAAGTGAAAACTATGTCGAGCAATGAATGATAGGAAGGACTGGCATTATAAAGTGTGGCTGACCAATCAGAAGTGAAGGCAGACCTGGAGGTCTGCGTGGAGCCATCCTGGATAGGTTCCCTTGATTGGCAGGCAGGTGAGGACTCTTGTCTTGACAGGAGATCATATTCCTGTGTTGGGGGCGGGTCTTCACTGCCAGAGCAGTGAATAAATTAACTTCACCCGGCGCGCGCTGTTCAAGCGTGCGCCCGAGCAACATGGCGGCCACGTGAGGTACTGCTGGAAACCGGGGACGCCGAGGACGACGGGGAACCCCCAGAACCGACGGAGGTGAGTGGCGCTGGCGAGGGATGCGCGCCACGGCAGCAGGAGGGAAAATATCAGCAGAGGAACCAGGGCGCGGGCGCCGCGATCCCTGATTCCTCACAATCAGCAAACGAAAACGAATGAAAACTTTGCATGAAGACCAAAAATGAAGACAAAGGATAGATGGGGAACAGCAGGTTATAAACCTTTTGTCCCTCTATCTGTAACATTAAGAACCTGTGATTGGTTTGCAATTATCTCCAGCCAATCTTTGATGGGGGGACACATTTTAGGACAGGCCCCCCTGCTAGCTGGCACATGTGCAGTAGAACTCTGGGGTCTCCTTTCTGAGGCCCCACATGTGCAAATGGAATGCCAGCCCAGCTACCCCTCCAGATCTTGGACAAGATAATCTGTGTTGGACAGTGATAAGTGGGACACTTAAAAACTGCTATGGTATGCGCCCCCTCCACTCTCACAGAGACAGGGAGGGTGATAAAACCTTTTGAACAAAACTTAAGTTCTAGCCATTGGGCCATGTCTCTAGGGCCATCTGTCATCCTGATAGCAAAGGAATTTCTCTGAAGCTTTGTCCATACCTTGAGACACAGTATTAATGGACTATTAACCCTTGTGCTCCCGGATGGATTCTAGTGTGTGTGTGCAGACACTGATGTACAATAACAGAGGGGAAACAGGAAAATACACATTTACAGGTTATAACAGGGGTGAAATCACATTTCTGGACCTCAGTCCAGTTAACCCCTTGTCTCCCTGGTGGGGTCAGGGGTGGCCAAATGGGGTGCAACCCCTTTAATACCGGGCCACCCCCTTTCTCCCTCTACACCTCCCCTTCTTAATGCGTGTCCTGTGGCCCACTGGCCCCAACGGGAAGTGGGGCACTGCTGGCACCATTAATGAATTCAGCCTCAGAGGGATAGTCCTGGTGTGAAAGTCCATCAGCATTGCTGTTTTCACTGCCCGTTTTGTGCTGAATGGTAAATTCAAATTCTTGCAACGCCAAGCTCCATCTCAGCAGTTTGGCATTCTCCCCTGATACCCTCTGTAGCCAACTCAGGGGATTGTGGTCTGTGATGACTGTGAAAGCCCTCCCATAGACATAGGGCTGGAGATTTTTGAGTGCCCACACAATGGCCAGGCACTCCTTTTCAATGGTGGCATATGCCACCTCCCTGGGGAGCAGTTTGCGACTGAGATACACCACAGGGTGCTCTTTGCCGTCATCCCCCACCTGGCTCAACACAGTCCCCACACCAAAGTCTGAGGCATCAGTCTGAATAAGAAAACGCTTGGTATAGTCTGGGGCAGCCAGGATGGGGGCCTCAGCAAGCGCAGCTTTCAGTGCCTGGAAAGCAGTTTCACAGGCAGGAGACCAGGTAATAAGCACAGGCAGTTGCTTCTTAGTCAGATCAGTCAGGGGTTTGGCCATGGCGCTGTACTGTGGGACAAACTTCCTATAGTACCCTGCGGTGCCCAAAAATGCCATGACCTGTTTCTTGGTTTTTGGAACAGGCCACTGAACTATGGCTTCTACCTTGGCTGGCTCTGGTTTGAGATGCCCTCCACCCACCCTGTGCCCTAAGTACAGGACTTCTGCCATCCCTACCATACACTTAGTGGGTTTTAAGGTAAGCCCAGTCTCCCTGATCCTATCCAGCACCGCAGCTACATGTCCTATGTGGGATTCCCAGGAATTACTAAAGACAGCAATGTCATCTAAGTCAGCCCTGGCATAGCTCTGCATCCCTTCCAGTAACCTATTGACCAGGCGTTGGAATGTAGCCGGGGCATTCTTCATCCCAAATGGCATCACCAAAAACTCATAGAGGCCACTTGGAGTGATGAATGCTGACTTCTCCCTAGCCTCCAGGATCAGGGGAATCTGCCAATAGCCTTTGCTCAGATCCATGGTGGTCAGATACTTTGCCCCCGCGAGTTCATCTAGTAACTCATCCATGCGGGGCATGGGGTAAGCATCTGACACCGTCCCAGCGTTGAGCAACCGGTAGTCCACACAAAAACGGGTGGTCCTGTCCTTCTTAGGCACTAGGACTACTGGACTTGCCCAAGGGCTCTGGGACGGAGTAATTACCCCTAGGGTCAGCATCTCCTCAATCTCTCTCTCCATACTGGTCTTGACCTCTGCTGACACTCTATAAGCGTGCTTATGCAGAGGCTGCAGGTCCCCTGTGTGTACTGGGTGTTTGGTGAGATGTGTGGTCCCTGGCATGTCAGTGAAGAGGGCGCTATACTGAGCTAGCATGTC
Source organism: Ascaphus truei (assembly GCF_040206685.1). Classification (NCBI taxonomy): domain Eukaryota; kingdom Metazoa; phylum Chordata; class Amphibia; order Anura; family Ascaphidae; genus Ascaphus; species Ascaphus truei. The sequence goes on along the minus strand of NW_027456010.1, from coordinate 3,618 downwards.
CCTGGCTTCTCCCTTCTGCCTAGCACTCAAGTGTGCCCCTATCTCTACCTGCTCCACAGTGTTTCCCTGCCTAGCCTCCCCTAGGAGATCAGGCAGAGCATTGCTCGCCGGATCCTCCAGCAGTGGGCTACAAATGGCCATTACTGCTCCCATACTCGGTGCTCTGTATTCCTTTAACACATTAATGTGATATGTCTTTTGCCTCTCAGGCGCTACCTGTACAACATAGTTGCACTCATTCACCTTTCGGATGACCGGGTACGGTCCCGACCAGGCAGCCATTAACTTGTTCTCCCGAGTGGGTTTGAGAACAAGCACCTGCTGTCCTGGGATGAATTCTCTGCTACGGGCCTGCTGGTCATACCATTGCTTCTGCTTGGTCTGAGCAGCCCTGAGGTGGTCCTGGGCCACCCCCATAAGCATCTCTAACCGGTCTCTGAGATCTACTACATACTGGATCACTGAAGCATCAGTAGCAGTAGTCTCCCCTTCCCATCCCTCACGGAAGAGGTCCAGAGGTCCACGTACCCTGCGGCCATACAGTAGCTCGAAGGGGGAAAAGCCTGTAGATTGCTGCGGTACCTCTCGGTAGGCAAACAGCAAGTGCTGCAGGTGAATCTCCCAGTCTTTCCCCTCCACCTCTATAAAGGTCCGAAGCATCTGCTTCAGGGTCCCGTTAAACCTCTTACATAATCCGTTCGTCTGGGGATGGTAGGGGGTAGTGCGCCGGTGCTGTACACCGCAAGCATCCCAGAGACAATGTAACAGTTCACTCATGAACTGCGACCCCTGATCGGTTAGGATCTCACTAGGGAAACCTACCCTAGCAAAAATGTTCAGCAAATCTGCTGCCACTGTCTTGGCACTTATAGTGCCAAGCGCTACCGCCTCAGGGTACCGGGTGGCAAAATCCACCACCATGAGGATGTAGCGCTTCCCTGACCTGCTAGGAATCATGAGGGGTCCTATCAGGTCCATCGCTACCTTCTGGAAGGGTTCCCCTATTATCGGTAGGGGTTTCAGTGGTGCCTTCACACGGTCGCCCGCCTTACCCACTCGCTGGCAGGCATCACAAGAGCGGCAGAAATTGCACGCATCTTGGGATGCCCCCGGCCAGTAGTAACGCTGCAATAACCGGGCTCGCGTCCTGGGGACCCCCTGATGTCCCGCTAACGGAATAGAGTGAGCAACCCGTAACAATTGCTGTCGGTACCCCTGGGGTACTACTAGCTGTTGCTTACCGGTCAATCCCTTCTCTATCCCCGGGTTCCCTTCTTCTCTGTATAGGAGTCCCTTATGCCATAGGCAGCGCTCAGTGTCCTCCCCTGCCTGAGATTCGGACGCCCGAAGTCTCACGCCGGCCAGGGTAGGGTCTGTCTTCAATGCCTCCCTAAACTGGGCTCCTAAATCTGGCCACCCCCCAGTCATGTCAATGTCATGGGAAGGGGACAAGGTAAGGGGAAACAGTAAGTCAGCCTGTGGTTGCAACTGATCCTGGCTTACCTCCCCGGGCTCCTCTGTGCCCTCCGCTAACGTTGGTCCCAAAGGCTGGGGAACTGGGGTGGCCACCGCCAGCATTGCCGCTGTCTGGCTCCGGGTAACCACCGCCACTGCAGCGGGCTGGGGCACACGGTCGTAGGTGCAGGTCATCTGTCCCAGGTCAATGCCCAAAAGAATTTCAGCATCCAAACCTGGTAAAACCCCCACCTCCCGCACACCCTTGCCCACCCCCCAATCCAAAAAAATGCGGGCCACCTGCAGGAAACGTGGCTCTCCGTCAGCCACAATGATCTGCATCCCAGGGCCTGGGAGCAATTCCTCTGGCCGGACCATATCAGGTCGGACCAGGGTCACTGCAGCTCCTGAATCAAGCAAGCCGACTGCTGGCCGGTCACCGACTGTGACTGGGGTGAGATGCTTGCTCCGGCCGTCCGTCTGCTGCAGGTCTGCGCTGTGCTGTCCACCGCTCCTGGCTGTAGGCACCGAAGAAACCGGGGTAGGGGTGACATGGGACGTCTCGCTGGGAGTTGTTTCCATGACCGGTCCTGGTTCTTTGGGGGAAGCCACCCGCACGCGGGCTACCGGCTTCGCAGCTGGGGTGCGTTGCCCTCAATAGGGTCCATTGGAATGCAGGGGTTCCGGGCAATCTGGTCTGATGTGACCAGTGCTGTTGCAATTGTAGCACCGGCGCTCATGCTGGAGCTCTCCCGCCATCTGTGACCCGCTGCCCGCAGGTGGCTTTTGGGCCCACTGGGGGGTACTCACAGCTTTCTTGGCCGGCGCCGTTGGGGTTACCGCTTGGGCTGGTACCTTGGCGGTCATCTGGGACCGGCTGACCACATAGTCATCGGCCATCCTTGCCGCATCGGTGTAGGTCTTGGGCTTTTTATCATACACAAAAGCCCTCACCGCTGGCGGGCACTGCTGCATGAGCTGCTCCTGAAAGATGAGGTCCAGCAGGCGTTGGTAAGTCTTGGCCTCAGAGCCCTCCACCCAGTGTAACCCATACAAAGCCATGCAGGTCACATAAGTGACATAGGTCTCCTGAGGGTGCCTCTCCTCCAGCCGGAACTTACCCCGGTAAGCTTCAGGGGTAAAACCGTGCTGAAACAGCAAAAGTTCTTTCAGGTGGTCATAGTCATCAGCAAACTCATCTGGAAGCGCCATCAAGGTCTGCTTAGCCAAGCCGGAGAGTAGCGTGTCCAGGCATGCAACCCTATGCTGGGGAAGCACCCCGTACCGCCGGCACTGCGTTTCAAAGTTTCTTAGAAACATGTCAATCTGATCAGTGCCCTCCACATACTTGGTGAGACTGTGCTTGTCCAGTTGGAGTCCATCTTTGGGGGGTCGGACCGGGGGACAATAAGCGGGTCTGTTCACTGCCATAGAGATAAACTGTAGCCGCTCCTCCGGTGTCCCTCGGTCTCCCCACGCTGTTATCAGTGCCAGCATTTCAGGGGTAAACGGGCTGGTAGCCGCAGCTATCAGTGCCCCTCCTGCTGCACTTGTCCTGGGAGGTGCACGTGGTCCCTCCCCGGGATCCTGCCGGCCCGGCACTGGGTTCAGTCCCTGATCTCCGGGCGGCTGTAAAAGGGCAAGCTGAGCTACTTCCAGGACCTCTGGATGCTCAGCTTCATATGCGGTGACTGCAACAACCATGTCCTCGACCTCCTGGTCCACATATTCCAGTCCATAGGCACGGCACTTGTCTTTTAGCTGATTTCTAGTTCTCAGGTAATAGAGGTTCTCCGCTTCACTCATGGCTCTGAGTTCTGGGTCGCAGCAGTTAGGTGGTGTGACAACTTGTGTTACTTGTTGCACCACTGTGTGTTCAATATCTTTGTTCCCAGGAACTTGCAATTACCATCAAGTTCCCACTGGATCAAAGTACCCCGCAGAATACTGTAATCCAGGTCCAGTTCAGTCCCGCCAGCTGCCACCAGTTTTATTAATACGCCTGTGACGATAGCTTCCACAGGCTTATTAATATTACACAAAAATAATTGGGTTTGAACTGAACGAGGCTTAAGATATAATAAATTGTATTTATTCCTTAGAATAAAGGTGAACACAACAGATAATGCAGTAACAAACAAGAAGTACACTTACATTGGGGTT